>NC_070583.1:39268494-39398494 GCF_027409825.1 Scomber japonicus | reverse complement strand
TCCTTCTTATACGCTCCCATCATGTCTCCTTCCAGCCCTCTCTCTCATTAAGCTGAGTTCTTTACAGGAGTACATGTTAGAAACTGGATCAGGTCTGGTCTCATCAGTAGAACTCCACCAATACTTGTAATTAACCCATGACTTGATGACTTGTTTCTGGATTATTGAGCACATTTCCATTACAGCGAGAGCAATAGTTAGTTCTACCTTTTCCTTCTGAATCCTCAGTGGTTTCCTTGTGTCTCTCTATGTTTCCACGGTGGGCGGGACTAAAACACAGGTGAGGGAAACGGAAGTGAGAGGTAACCTGTAGGTAGGACAGAGGTGAGCGCTCTCTCTCTGTCACCTGTCTGGAAACACAGAAGAGAAGCAGCGCGAGGACGAGGTAGGCAGTGTATTAATGAAAAACATGATCAATATGATGTGAAGTGAGAAATGAATTTAACCCTGTAGAGCCCAGAGAAATGTGTTAATCTGCAGTGTGTATGATGACAGTGAGGTTTTAGCAGCATTAATGAGGACAGTATGTTTATGAGGACACGGGTTAGAATAATTCAGACTTGCAGGTTAAAAACTAGACAACAATCAAAAACATAAAAAACAATCACATGAAAGAACAAGACAGACAAATCACAATCAATCAACACTAAGAAAAGAATTTAAACTGTGATTCAGTACTGTGCAGCAGAGTTATCGCTCTGAGGACAAAGAACAAAGCTGATAAAGATTTATACTGTCTGTTAATGTTTGACTTCAGTTGTTCCAAAGTTCAGAGCTGCTGTTCTGTGATCAGATTTCCTTAAAGAAGACTTCAGATTAAAGATGAACACAGAGAGATGAGACTGTTTGTGAACCAACAGACCTTAAAAACCTCCTGCTGTGAGTTACATGTTTCTTCTTCTTCTGCTTGTTTAAATGTTGATGGCGCTATCGCTGGCTGGTTGAAGCTGCTGATATATTTCACCTTCACTCATCAGCTTCATTCAGATGATTTTCAGCATCTAAAGGAAACGTAGCCGACAGTTTTCATCATGTTTGTGTCAGCAGCTGTTAAAATGATCTGATAACAGTAGAGATGGTAGTTATAGTGATAAATATATATAATGATGAAATGAGTTATATGAGTATGAACATGTAATATACAGTATGTACTCCATATAATATAAAGATTAGACTCATCTTTTGGGTCATTTTCAAATGGTACAGCACCCTGCCCAACAACTGAACCTGGCTGTTAAAGGGTTTGGGTACGATGACATTCATTGTACTAAACTTTAGATGAATAGGCTAAAGTGATTGACTGTTGTTTTTGTAAAACTGTTTCTTGAAGTCAGTAATTGTGTGTTTGACTCATTTAATTGGTCGTATCAAAGGTCACCTCATTCAGTCATCTTGAACCTGACAAACATTATGACAGTTATTATAATAACTAATCCACAGTTACAACAGAAAGAGTTTGTTTCACAGGTGGGACGGTTAGTGATGAACAGGTAATAAAAGCCATATAATAATATACTATGAAATGTGTTAAAAGAAGGTGACAGAAATACTGTTGAAAACATCTTTTCATTCATGATATTCAGTTATTTAATCAGGCAAATGAAAAGTCAGTGGAACATTCAGAAACTAAGTTATTAAACATTAAAGCTGAGTGAAAGTCTTTAAATAGTTTGTTACTGTGGCTCCATCTGGTGGTGGAATGAATAATGACAGGATGTTAGACAGCAGTGCAGACCTGTGTGGTGTGCAGCTGGTTGTAATGAATGAGCATGTTGTTGTGTTTGTGTGAAGGTGTTTCTCTGCTATGGATCAGTGTGAGGACAGAGAGGAGGGAGTCCCTCCCTCTAAAAGCTCTCTGTGTGGGGAACATGACAGCCAGACCAAAGCTCAGAGGTGAGATGAGGATCTCTAACTGTCCATCACTGTTCTCCACTCACATCACTCCACCATCATTATTCACACTCACTGTCACATCTGACACTCAACTACTGAATAATAAGTCACAATAACTCAGAATGAACTACTAACTTTGTGAGTTAACAAAGAGCTCAACCACTGATTAGTCAACTAATCAACTAAGATGAGACTGCATCTTTCATCAGATGACATTTTGATGAACAGGAGAATGTTTCTCATCCACTGTCTTCTTACTGATTTTCATTCTGCTTCTAAAACTTCAGCTGCTGACAGTCTGCTCAAAATTCATCTTTTTAAACTCTTTGATTTGTTGTTTGTTTGTATCAGGATGCAGCAGCAGAGAGCAGACTCTCCTGAACCCAGCTGCGTGTCCATGAAGAGTGACTGGTCTATGGATCGTCCTATTAAGTTTAAAGATGGACAACCTGCTGATGGAAGGTAAGAAGTTAACATCCTGTAATCAGAGCAGCATTTACAGGAGTTCATTTTGATAGATAGATGGATACTTTATTGATCCAAAAGGACATTAAGGCAACCAGTAGCCCATATTAGGACGGGTCATTCAATAAGTCAGTTCAAAAACAAGAACTGAACTGAACCCTCCCCTACAGTGTAGCCATGGGGACTAAGGACCGCCTCAACCTGTCTGTGCTGTCCTGTGTCTGGTTGAAGGACTGTGCAGGGGTGGGGGGGTTGGAGGGGTCACACTCCATTACTGACAGCAGCTTGGTCAGGGTCCTCTTTTCCGCCACTGATATCAGGGACTCCAGCTTAACGCCAACAACAGAGCCAGCTTTCCTCACCAGCCTGAGCCGTCGCCCAGCCTCCCTCTTCCTAGTGCTGCCTCCCCAGGTTGTGGTCTGATTTCCCAAGTGGAGATTGCAATAAAAGCCTCAAGATGTTGAGTTTGAAGCCTCGCAAGTGACGTCACAAGCAGTTTCTGCCAGTGCTCGTAGTGGGATGTAACACGTTCAGAGACCCACCATCAGTAACTCAATGTCCCTGCTGCATATAGTCTCCTTAACTGTGACATGCCCCGGATTACACCACCTGTGGTTGATGAAGAGTGCGAGTCCTCCACCCCTGCACTTTCTACTCAGTTTGCTGTCTCTGTCTGCTCTTACGGTAGCATTTCAATAAAGCACAACATGCTACACTCCCTGTAGATCTTCAGGGTCCTCATCAGGGCAGCCAGCTCATCAGTCTTGTTAGTCAGTGAGTTCACATTCTCCATCACCACCGAAGGAACAGAGGGCTAGTACCTCCACCGCTTCTCCAGGCACCTAGCGCTCACCTTAGCCCCAGCTCTGCAGCCATGGTAGCACGACTAAGCTCCTCAGGTATAGAGTAAACATCGCCAGCATTCCTTCTCAGTGCAGCTGATCTCTTGAATACCGCCTGTCATTGAAAAGAACAAATAAAACAAACAATGTGTGTGATCAAAATAATTTAAAAACTGTCAATGAAGGCTCAGGCTTACTCAGACTAGGCAATTCAACAGGCAAAGCTATAATTAATCGGCAGGCTAAACTCTATGGTCGGGGAATACGCTGGAACTCAAAGGACAAGATGATCTCACCCAGAAGGGAAACACGGCTTAAATACACAAGGAGGGGGAAGACAATTAGACACAGGTGAAACACATTAGGGCGGGGAAAGCAATCACACAGGCGGGAAACTTGACAGGAAGACAGGGGTAAGACGAGGACTTCAAAATAAAACAGGAAGTGGCACAACAAGAACAGAAAATCGACTAAAACCCTAACAGACACTAACAGACCCTGACACTGAGACTCAGTGAAGCTGGACAGCAGTTCTTTGGTGTTAACTACATGCTGTTTTCACTTCTTTATTCATATCAGGATGCAGCAGCAGAGAGCAGACTCTCCTGAACCCAGCTGTGTGTCCATGAAGAGTGACTTCTCTATGGGTCGTGGTATTAAGTTTAAAGATGGACAACCTGCTGATAGAAGGTAAGAATTTAACATCCAGTAATCAGAGCAGCATTTACAGGAGTTCATTTAGTCATCATGACAGAACATCTTTAATAAGCTGAGTGCAGATTTGAGTCATTAAATGTCCTTAAACGTGATGTTTTCTCCACAGAGTTCAGCAGCAGAGCTCAGAGGTTCCCAGTGATCAGTCTGCACAGCAGCATCAAACACAGCTGGACTCCATATTTATGGTGTGTACATGTACAAACACACCTTTTACTATTAACTCCATCAACCACAGATGAAATAGTAAAGTAGCATTCAGGTCCTAACAGTGTCCATGCTGCTCTGTTTAGACCAGCAGGCCTTCAGACTGACACATGAATCACATGTTGTGTTCTACCAGTTTAAATGAAATGTTCACTTTATCTTTCTGTTCCAGCTGCTGGAGGAGAACATCCTAACTTTTGTGAAGAACGAGCTGAAGAGAGTCCAGAGGGGTCTGAGTCCAGATGACCCAGAATGCTTAGAGAGTCAGAGTGAGGATGAGGAGGAGTTGGACGGTGAGGAGGAAGAGCAGAGGAGGAGCAGCAGAGAGGCATTTCTGAAGATCACAGTGCACTTCCTGAGGAGAATGAAGCAGGAGGAGCTGGCTGAGCGTCTGCAGAGCAGTAAGAGGATTTTAACAGATTTAACATGATGGAGAGGAAATGGAGGCAACATGGGAGAGGTTTATATTTCAAACTCTGCTGTAAATATGCTGCACACATCTGCATCAGATCAGAGGCTGTTTGTCCTCCATTGATGAGCTGAATAAAACTGATGGAGGAGGAAAAACTACACAGACACACTTACATGTTCAGATTTCTAGACTTTCTGTAGGATCCACTCACTGATTTCATTTGTTGTTTGTTCATTCAGGAACTCGTGCTGCAAAGTGTCAACGTAAACTCAAGTCTAACCTGGAGAAGAAGTTCCAGTGTCTGTTTGAGGGGATCGCTAAAGCAGGAAACCCAACCCTTCTGAATCAGATCTACACACCGCTCTACATCACAGAGGGAGGGACTGCAGAGGTCAATGATGAACATGAGGTCAGACAGATTGAAACAGCATCCAGGAAACCAGACAGACCAGAAACAACAATCAGACATGAAGACATCTTTAAAGCCTCACCTGGAAGAGATGAACCAATCAGAACAGTGATGACAAAGGGAGTGGCTGGCATTGGGAAAACAGTCTTAACACAGAAGTTCACTCTGGACTGGGCTGAAGACAAAGCCAACCAGGACATACACTTCACATTTCCATTCACTTTCAGACAGCTGAATGTGCTGAAAAAGAAAAAGTACAGCTTGGTGGAACTTGTTCATCACTTCTTTACTGAAACCAAAGAAGCAGGAATCTGCAGGTTTGAAGAGTTCCAGGTTGTGTTCATCTTTGACGGTCTGGATGAGTGTCGACTTCCTCTGGACTTCCACAACACTGAGATCCTGACTGATGTTACAGAGTCCACCTCAGTGGATGTGCTGCTGACAAACCTCATCAGGGGGAAACTGCTTCCCTCTGCTCGCCTCTGGATAACCACACGACCTGCAGCAGCCAATCAGATCCCTCCTGAGTGTGTCGGCATGGTGACAGAGGTCAGAGGGTTCACTGACCCACAGAAGGAGGAGTACTTCAGGAAGAGATTCAAAGATGAGAAGCAGGCCAGCACCATCATCTCCCACATCAAGACATCACGAAGCCTCCACATCATGTGCCACATCCCAGTCTTCTGCTGGATCACTGCTACAGTTCTGGAGGATGTGTTGAAAAGCAGAGAGGGAGGAGAGCTGCCCAAGACCCTGACTGAGATGTACATCCACTTCCTGGTGCTTCAGTCCAAACTGAAGAACATCAAGTATGATGGAGGAGCTGAGACAGATCCACACTGGAGTCCAGAGAGCAGAAAGATGATTGAGTCTCTGGGAAAACTGGCTTTTGAGCAGCTGCAGAAAGGCAACCTGATCTTCTATGAATCAGACCTGACAGAGTGTGGCATCGATATCAGAGCAGCGTCAGTGTACTCAGGAGTGTTCACACAGGTCTTTAAAGAGGAGAGAGGGCTGTACCAGGACAAGGTGTTCTGCTTCGTCCATCTGAGTCTTCAGGAGTTTCTGGCTGCTCTTCATGTCCATCTGACATTCATCAAGTCTGGAGTCAATCTGCTGGCAGCAAAACAAACAACATCCCAGACACATTTCTACCAGAGAGCTGTGTACGAGGCCTTAAAGAGTCCAAATGGACACCTGGACTTGTTCCTCCGCTTCCTCCTGGGTCTTTCACTGCAGACCAATCAGACTCTCCTACGAGGTCTGCTGACACAGACAGGAAGTAACTCACAGACCAATCAGAAAACAGTCAAGTACATCAAGAAGAAGATCAGTGAGAATGTGTCTGCAGAGAGAAGCATCAATCTGTTCCACTGTCTGAATGAACTGAATGATCGTTCTCTAGAGGAGGAGATCCAATGGTACCTGAGATCAGGAAGTTTCTCCGCAGATGAACTGTCTCCTGCTCAGTGGTCAGCTCTGGTCTTCATCTTACTGTCATCAGAAAAAGATCTGGATGTGTTTGACCTGAAGAAATACTCTGCTTCAGAGGAGGCTCTTCTGAGGCTGCTGCCAGTGGTCAAAGCCTCCAACAAAGCTCTGTAGGTGCACACAGAACTATCCAAATTAATGTAGTTTCATCTTTGCTCAATGAAGAAAAGTAATGTTTGTAATTCTTTTGTTCTGCTGATTCTTCTCCAGGTTGAATGAATGTAACCTCTCAGAGAGAAGCTGTGCAGCTCTGTCCTCAGTTCTCAGCTCCCAGTCCTCTAGTCTGAGAGATCTGTACCTGAGTAACAACAACCTGCCAGATTCAGGAGTGAAGCAGCTTTCTGCTGGACTGGAGAGTCCACACTGTGGACTGGAAACTCTCAGGTCAGGATTCAACTGTCTATAAAAGTTCAACCACCAAGCTTTTATTGTCTTTATATTTTGGATCTGTGAGTTAAACTTATTAAAATTCTTCTCCAGGTTGAGTCTCTGTAACCTCTCAGAGAGAAGCTGTGCAGCTCTGTCCTCAGTTCTCAGCTCCCAGTCCTCTAGTCTGAGAGATCTGGACCTGAGTAACAACAACCTGCAGGATTCAGGAGTGAAGCAGCTTTCTGCTGGACTGGAGAGTCCACACTGTGGACTGGAAACTCTCAGGTCAGTTTTATTACTGTGTATATGAAGTCATATTTTTGGCTTCTCCTCAGTTTCTAGTTTAGAGTTTATGATACCAAAAAGATTTAGTGTACTGTCTGAGCTGAAGTGATGTAACATCAAGTATACAGGAAGCAAAACTCCTTCCACACCAACATGTGAGTCAGGATTTATGTTTCTGTCATTTAATCTTCAATAAAGACTTGATGTGCATTAAGTCATGAAAGTCAAATATAATTGAATAAATAACAGAAAATATACAACACTGAATTACTGTCATGTTCTCTACATGCAGGTGCAGGGATGGGCACAAATACAGTACAAATACAGTTTACAGTTTAAGTACATTTTATTTTGATACATTTTGATGTATTTTTGTATTTTTTTTTAAACAACCTTTCTCTAAAAGCCTTTCTATTTCATATCTGGTCAACACGCCACCGTATGGGTCACTCTCTCCGAGGGTGAGCTGTTTCAGGAGACAATGTAGGAAATTAACACCTCCGCCCACTGGGCGCAATCAGAGCCTATTAATACAGCTGTGCGATCACCTGCTCACTCTCTTTTTCTCCTCCTGGAGTGCGTGAGTATTTGTTCAAGACTGAGACATTTTATGTGGCTTATCAATATACGTACTTATCTGCCTTCTTCCTACAGGAACAGCTTGTTGTTCGCAGTAAGGAAGAGTGTGCGGATTTTTGGATTTTTGTCTGGAATAGTGTGGCACTGCGGGGAGCCTCTTCTCCCGTGAGGGAGAACGCTACCTCACGTGGCTGGATTGCTTTTGTGGTCTTCGGCCAGGTGAGTACTGACTGTACTGACTGAGTCCTGATTGTTTTCGAGCTGAGAGGAGCCGCTGCGGCCGGGAAGTTGTACGCTACCTGAGGCTTTTATCCACACCTGTCGCTTGTGTCTTTCCGCTGAGTCCGAGTGGCAGTCTTGGCTTGCCAGACCATGTCACAGGACGGCAATGGCGGGGTTTTTCCCTCTCCAGCCATTGCCCTGGGCCAAGCTGGTCTGCGGGCGGAGAATGAGCTGGACACAGAGGCGCGTGATTGGCCGCTCGCTGGTAAGCTGCGCACGCAGAAGAGGAGGTGTTCGGAGGCGGAGATTGAACAGCTGCAACTTCAGGTGGAGGCTATGCAAAATACCCTGCAGGGGCTTGTTCATGCTCAGTGTCCTGCAGGGCTGCCTGGCATGGGCAGGCCAGCTCCTGATGTCTGGGATAAAGATCCAGATGTGCTTTCTGTCGCAGCCTCTGACAGTTTGGAGGGTCTGCACAAACCCCAGTCCGAGGAGGATGTCCAGTCGCTCTCAGATTTGGGGGATGGCTCTTCACAGGCTTCAGAGCCTGAGCCGATGGACCCTTCTGATAGGGCTGTGATTACAAGGGCGGCAGCACGTGCACAGCTGGTCTGCCAAGCTCCGCCTCCAGCTGCTTCAGTGTTTGACAGGGGCTCATGGAAACGCAGGTCAGTCAGGCTCCCTGTCCTTCCTGATTTTATGTCTGAGCTGCAGTCCTCTTGGGGGGCTCCTAGTTCTGCAGCCCTTCCGAGGACCCAGCTGGCTAACATTGCAGGGGCTGAAACACATGGGGTGGCCACGGCCCCCGAGTTGGGGCCACCTTTGCTATGTGGCAAGGGCTGGCAGGGATGCAAATTACCCTAACAGGCGCTGCAGGATAACAGGCGCTGCCACTGATAACCAGCTCCGCAGAGCTTATCATGCCTCAGCGTTGGCGGCCAGGCTGGCGTGCACCAATTCTTTGTTGCTGCTTTATTTGGAGGGTCTGCTGCAGGATTTGGCTTCAGCAGCCCTGAGTGATGAGATGACGGAGATGCTCCTTGTGGCGGACATGTTGCTGCGGGGCACCAGTGCGCATGCCCAAGCCCTTGGCCAAACAATGGCCTCCATGGTCCAGGCACGCTGCCAAGTCTGGCTGTCACAATCCAATCTGTCCCACCAGGATTGCATTGCTGTGCTGGCAGCTCCAGTGGTGCCAGGAGAGGTCTTTGGTCCACCCTGTGAGGCAGCCTTGGAGCAGTCTCGTAGGGCGAGGGAGCTGACGCGCTCTGTGAGGGATGTGCCGGCCTCACGCTTGCGTTAGGGTCGTGGATCCTTTCAAGTCAGCTCTACAGCCTCCAGGGCGCCACAGCCTGCCGCCCAGGGGTTCCCAGTCTGGGGCGGCCCGGCTCGCCAGCGTTCCTTTCGCTATGACCGCAGTGGAAACTCTGGTCGTAGAGGTGCCAGACCGGGGTCAGCTGGTGGCCGGCGCTGACGGTTGTCAGCCTCCGGCTTCACGCTTCACTCCTCAGCACCTTGCTCACTGGCACCAGTGTACTTGGTGCCCTTGTGTACTAAATACACTGGAGTCAGGATACAGACTCCAGTTCAGAACCAGACCACCGCCGTTTCCCGGCATTGTTCCTACCCTCCTCAGCGACAGGGCAGATTGTCAGTCCCTTGTGACGGAGGTTTCGGCCCTTCTGAAGAAGGGGGCAATAACACCCGTCCCCAGTGGCGAGATGCACCAAGAGTTTTATTCAACCTACTTCTTGGTTCCGAAAAAGGACGGTGGCCTCCGTCCTATCTTGAACCTGAAGGGGTTCAATGGCTTCCTAAAACGCCTGCCCTTCCGTATGCTTCGTCTGTTGCGCCTTCTGTCAGCTATAAGGCATGGAGACTGGTTCACTACGGTGGATCTGCGCGATGCGTACTTCCACATTCCTATTCATAGAGGTCACAGGAAGTACCTCCGTTTCTTCTTTCAAGGCACCGCATACGAGTATGCCGTCCTCCCGTTCGGCCTGTCCTTGTCTCCTCGCACCTTCACAAAGTACATGGAGGCAGCGCTGGCACCTCTCTGTCGCCAGGGCATTCATATTTTGAATTACCTGAACGATTGGCTGGTGTTCCCCCCCGTCAGAGCGTCGGGCCCGGCTCAACAACTTGACGGTGTTGAACCACCTCAAGAACCTGAGGCTGGCCTTGAACAGGGAGAAGAGTTGCCTTGTTCCATCAAGGAGGGTGGAGTATCTGGGTTTGGTTCTGGATTCGACCTTAATGAGAGCTGTCCTCACCTAGAAGAGGACAGCGGTGCTGATGGACAGCTTGTCACAGTTGACTGCGGGCAAGCACATCTTAGTGAAGTGTGGTCGGAGGCTGTTGGACCTCATGGCGGTGGCGTCCCAGGTGGTGCCCCAGGTGGTGCCCCTGGGGTTGCTTCACATGCGGCCGCTGCAGCGTTGGCTTGCCAGGCACAGAGTGTGCCCCCACGAGGATGGCCTGAGGGCTATCCTGGTGTCTGCAATTTGCCTTCCAGCACTTGTGTGGTGGACCACAGCCCTAGGCCTCAGGGAGGGAGTTCCGCTGGGGCCTGTGTGCTCAAGGGTGACCATAACTACCGACGCCTCAAAAGCAGGCTGGGGGGCCCTATGGGAGACCCACCCGGTCCGGGGCCTGTGGGGTCCCTTTTGGAGAGGGGCTCACATCAACCTGCTCGAACTGGAGGCAGTGTATCGAGCCTTGGTGTATTTCCTTCCTGCAATTCGGGGGAAGCATGTGTTGTTTCGGACCGACAATTCAACTGTGGTCGCTTACATCAACCGGCAGGGCGGACTGCGGTCGGGGTCCCTGCACGACTTGGCACACAAGCTCCTCCTCTGGGCTCATGCACAGGGTGTGTCCCTGAAGGCCATCTACTTGCCAGGGGCAGTGAACGTGGCAGCAGATCTCCTGTCCAGGGGCGGCCCCAGGCCAGGGGAATGGCGGCTTCACCCGCAGATTGTGGAAGCCATTTGGTCTCGCTTCGGAGAGGCCCAGGTGGACCTCTTTGCCTCACGGGAGACCACCTATTGCCCACTATGGTACTCCATAGCAGGTCCAACGGGAACATTGGGGGTCTGCTGTATGCATTTCCTCCCTTTCCCCTCATACCAGCCGTTCTGGCCAGGGTGGGGAAGATGGAGGCCAGGGTTCTGCTTGTGGCCCCAGATTGGCCACATCAACCATGGATGGCAACTTTGCAGAGGCTGCTGGCGGGAACCCCATGGTGCCTCCCAGTCAGATCGGACATGCTGTCACAGGCTCAAGGACATCTCTGGCACCAGAATCCGGGGATTTACAGGCTGCATGTCTGGCCTCTAGATGGGAGCCACTCAGCAGTTTGAGTCCTGCTGTTATGGCTACCCTGCAGGCAGCCAGAGCTCCCTCTACCAGGGTGCTTTATGCTGGCAGATGGAAACGGTTTTGCCAGTGGTCTGCAGAGAAGGGCTGGGACCCAGTCTCTTGTGGGACACGGGCAGTCCTCTTATTTTTGCAGTCCCTGTTGGAGAAAGGATTGACAGAGTCCACCTTATGGGGCTATATGGCAGCTGTATCTGACCGTCACATCCCTATTGAGGGTAGGACAATGGGCTCGCAGCCCTTTATGCGTATCCGGCCACCACGGTCCCGCATGGTCCCATCATGGGATTTGCAGGTGGTGTTGCAGGCTCTGTCGGAGCCTCCTTTTGAGCCTTTGACCAGTTTGGGGCTGGAGCTTCTTTCCCTCAAGACGTTTTTTCTTCTTGCCCTGGCCTCGGCAAAGCGGGTCTCTGAACTACATGCCCTGTCTGTGCATCCGTCTTGTTTGAGGTTTGGAGAGGAGGGCTCTGCCGTTTCTCTCCTGCCAAATCCAGCCTTCTTACCTAAGGTGCTCCCTCGGTCTTTTGTTTTAAGGCCCTTGGTTCTGGAGCCCTTCCATCCTCCACCCCAGGCATCTGTGGAGGAGGCCCGGTTACACTTGGTCTATCCAGTCCGGTCCCTGAGGGTGTACATCGCCCGTACGAGCCCCGTTAGACAGATTGATCAGCTCTTTGTCTGTTATGGGGGTGCTAAGGTGGGCCAAGCTCTATCCAAGCAGCGTTTGGCCCGCCGGGTTGTCCAGGCCGTAGCTCTGGCCTATGGTAGTGCTGGGGTCCCTCCACCTAGGGGGGTGGTGGCCCACTCCACCAGAGGGATGGCTACCTCTTGGGTGCTCTTCAAGGGGGCTCCCTTGGAGGACATTTGTGCAGCGGCTGGTTGGGCCTCTTCTGGGACCTTTGCAAGGTTCTACAGGCTAAATGTTGCTTCATCCATGGCCTCTGCTGTTCTGTTCCCTGTGAGATTTGTGGTCCCTGCCATGCTGGACCATGGCTTCAGGGCTGATATTCACCCGGTGGTTGTGTTCATTTATTAAGGATGTTCTGTTATGGGGACCTTTTTCATTTTCAATGGAAAGTGTTTTCGTTCACAGCAGGTGGCCTGCGTCGGCCTTTGGCTATTGTGCCACGAACCTGGAACCACAAACCTGGAGATTAATTATTCTCATTAAAATGTGTTCTGATCTGTGAACTGGTTGTCCTGAGTGTGTTGACCCATACGGTGGCGTGTTGACCAGATATGAAATAGAACGGATGGTTACAGAAGTAACCATGGTTCTATGAATGAAGGTCAACACGCCAGCTTGCTCTGTCATTCAGAAGGCTAGTTCGGCCTCAGTCGAGTAAAAGAGAGTGAGCAGGTGATCGCACAGCTGTATTAATAGGCTCTGATTGCGCCCAGTGGGCGGAGGTGTTAATTTGCTACATTGTCTCCTGAAACAGCTCACCCTCGGAGAGAGTGACCCATACGGTGGCATGTTGACCTTCATTCATAGAACCACGGTTACTTCTGTAACCATCCGTTTTCATCTATCCCTTCACTTGTACACTACCTGGAAAAACATCTGAAAGCAGGAGACTCCTCCCATAATCAGTCAACAGATTAGATATGCTGACCCTTCAATATAAACCTCTGCCCTGAGAAATGTTCCTTAAGTATACTTATTTACTCTCTTGGTGTAATAGATTACTATGAATCAGTGACAATAACTCAAAGACAAACAATCCAAATTGATGATTTATTTAGAAATATAAACTAGGTAGCATTTTAACCGTTTCAGTAATTTAACACCATCACTACCAAACTGATGCTGAGTTTCATCAGTTGAATCATTTTGTATACACGTGAAACCTCTATCTAAAAAAAATCTGGTTGTCACATTAATACCATCCAACCAGTTAAGCCAATTAGAAGCTTATAATTATGACATTATCAATAATTTCTTATTGGAAATGTGCAAGAGGTTGGAAATGTCCTTGTTTGTGGTCAAGTCACCATAGCACTGAAATATTTCATAGGTCAGAGAACAGACGAATTTAAAGTCTAGAAAAAAAACTGTAAAACAGAAAAATGAAAGAGAAAAAAGCAAACTCAAGTGTTGCTATCAAAGCTTGTGAACTCAAGTCCTTGTGTGTGTAACCTTAGCCACCTTAGTTAGTGGTGTCTCCTCAGTTGATGCCTTTTAGCACAACTAACTTCTCAAACAGTGTTGCATTCAGACGTTAGCAAGTGCGAAACAGCGCCAACAATTCCCAGTGGCTGAGAGCGGTAACACAGGGCTTGACCATGCGAGGGTGCCTCAGACAGACAGAGAGATTTCATATATAGACAGATAGACAATGAAAATACAAAAATACACAACACTGAAGTATTTTGATACAAAATATGAAGGCATTTTCATAATCTCAATAAAATATAAATTACAAAATAGTATTTTGTATTTTAAATACATGTATTTGTAACGGCTGGTGAGTGTGGACCCAGTTGCAGTAAGGGGAAGCAAGGCAGAGGTACAAAGTCCAGTAAGGCAAGTTCTTTAATCCAAGAGGAGAAAAGGCTGGCAGGAACCAGGCAATCAAAACAGGCAGAAAATCTGAGGTCAAAAAAACAAACCGGTCTTACACAAAGACACAAACATGAACAACGCGGGAAATCAAGTACACAGGGTAACAAAGACAATCTGGCAAAGAAGACATGGTGGGGCGGGGTTATATACACACAGGGAGGCAAGACACAGGTGAAACAAATCGGTAATCAACTAAGGCAGGAAAAAGAACAAAGAGGGGAAGTAAAACTAGACTTTCAAAATAAAACAGGAAGTGTACAACACAACATAAAATACAGAGTCTGACAGTATTAGAAATACTGCCCATCCTTGTGCAGGTGAACATAAAAAGCAGATCTTTTCTTTACATTTAACTTTTTTTTGTATAAAATACAAATTAAATGTTTAAATGTTTAAACACTGAATTAAATTAAATTATAAATATGATGGAAGACACTAAGTTGCCTAATTAAATGATTGTGATCACACAGTGAACATTGTTGGAATGAAAAATAAGAACTAAGTTAAAACATCAGTACATTTCTCTGAAATCTGCTTTAGATGTGGAACAATATTTCTTCTGCTAACATAAATCAGAATGCAACCTCCAGCAGGAACATGTGCTTTCTCTCCTACTACTAACTGAAAATGTATCTGCATGACACCAACATACAGCAGGGGGCGCTGAGTGTGAACATAAAGGCCTGAAGGACAAAATACTGTTTATCTCATGAGATGAACTGTTGTGTGTGTGTTCAGTCTGTCAGGATGTCTGATCACAGAGGAAGGCTGTGCTTCTCTGGCCTCAGCTCTGAGGTACAACCCCTCCCATCTGAGAGAGCTGGACCTGAGCTACAATCATCCAGGAGACTCAGGAGAGAAGATCCTGTCTGCTGGACTGAAGGATCCACACTGGAGACTGGACACTCTCAGGTATGGACAGACAGGTGGACACTCTCAGGTATGGACAGACAGATGGACACTCTCAGGTATGGACAGACAGGTGGACACTCAGGTATGGACAGATGAACTCTCAGGTATGGACGGACAGATGGACACTCTCAGGTATGGACAGACAGATGGACACTCAGGTATGGACAGATGGACACTCTCAGGTATGGACAGACAGGTGGACACTCTCAGGTATGGATGGACAGATGGACACTCTCAGGTATGGACAGACAGGTGGACACTCTCAGGTATGGACAGACAGGTGGACACTCAAGTATGGACAGATGAACTCTCAGGTGTGGACGGACAGATGGACACTCTCAGGTATGGACAGACAGATAGACACTCAGGTATGGACAGATGGACACTCTCAGGTATGGACACTCTCAGGTAGAGACAGACAGATGGACACTCTCAGGTATGGACAGACAGGTGGATACTCTCAGGTATGGACAGACAGATAGACACTCTCAGGTATGGACAGATGGACACTCTCAGGTATGGACAGACAGATGGACACTCTCAGGTATGGACAGACAGGTAGACACTCTCAGGTATGGACAGACAGATGGACACTCTCAGGTATGGACAAATAAATACTAAGATAATTGTTTATTGTTTTTAAAACAAATTAAAAACAATAAAACAACAATTAAAATAAAACATAAAACCATAAAACAGTAAAACAGGAGCAGAGTCTCATGCTGGGTTGAAAGCCAAGGAATAAAAATGGGTTTTAAGACGAGTTTTAAAAACAGACAGTGAGGAGGCTTGTCTAATATTTAAAGGAAGCTCGTTCCATAATTTAGGAGCAGCTACAGAAAATGCTCTATCCCCTCTGAGCTTCCGCTTTGACCTTTGACCTCGGTACCTCCAGGAGCAGCAGATCAGCTGACCTGAGGCACCGAGCAGGAGCATGGGGGTGAAGGAACTCAGAGAGGTAGAGCGGGGCCAGTCCATTTAAAGATTTGAAAACAAATAAAAGAATCTTAAAGTGCTCAGGTTGCCAGTGGAGGGAGGCCAGGATGGGCGTTATGTGCTCCCTCTTAAGTACTCTAGTTAAGAGGCGAGCGGCTGCATTTTGCACCAACTGGAGACGTGCGAGGGAGGACTGACTGACTCCAAAATAAAGTGCATTGCAGTAATCCAGCCGAGATGTAATGAAGGCATGGATTACTGTTTCAAAGTGCTGTAGTGTGAGGAAGGGCTTCACCTTTACCAGCTGGACTTCACCACAGCACTAATATGATCCAATTTAAAATCACTGTCCATCTTGAAACCCAAATTTGAGACTGTTAGCTGATTGTGTCTTTGTCTCTTCCTCCAGGATGGACCATGGTGGACCGCAGAGACTGAAACCTGGTCTGAGGAAGTGTGAGTGTGTTTTCAGTTTGATTCATGAGAACTTTGAGAAAAACTGGATGAAATATGTAAAAGAAGTAAAAAAAGTTCAAAATGATAGAAAATGTGTTTAGTCAGAAATGGGCGTGGCCTAAACTGACATTTATCTTGAACCAATGAATCCATGAAACAGAAATTTCCTTCTGTTGGTCACAGTTCAGGAGTTAAAAGAGAAATGTTTTATAAAATTCCACATGGTGGCGCTACCTGCTCCAAAATGTCCCTCATGTCTCTCCTGCAGATAAAGTTCATTCATTCATACTGACTTCAGCTGTTTGGAGCATTTGGACTAAAATGTGTTTGTAACAGACGACAGTTTGAGATGAAAATAACAGACTTGATGTGCAAAGACCTTCACTTTACACCAAACCTGATGAACAAACATGAATATTACTGAATATCACTGTCACGTTGACTGTTCATGTTCTAACTGAACTGTTAAAGGTTCACTTACTCTGTATGTCCAAAGCTTTCAGTCACATCTCATGGTCTTCCTCAGTGATGGAGTGTCTCAGTTGTCATGGAGATGGTTTAAGTTTGAATGGTTTCAGTAAAGTAGTTAATAAATCAACACATGATAAACTGCAGCTGTATTGTGTCTCGTTCTCTCCATCAGATGCCTGTGAACTGGAACTGGATCCAAACTCAATGAACAGATTCCTCAAACTGTCTGATAACAACAGGAAGGTGACACGTGTGAAGGAGGATCAGTCATATCCTGATCATCCAGACAGATTTGACTCCTGTCTTCAGCTGCTGAGTAGAAATGGTCTGACTGGTCGCTGTTACTGGGAGGTCGAGTGGAGAGGAACAGTTTTTATATCAGTGAGTTACAGAAGAATCAGCAGGAAAGGACGCAGTGATGACCGTTTGTTTGGATGGAACGATCAGTCCTGGAGTCTGAGGTGCTCTGATGGTCGTTACTCTGTCTGGCACAATAAGAGAGAAACACCCATCTTCTCCTCCTCCTCCTCCTCCTCCTCTGTCTCTAACAGAGTAGCAGTGTATGTGGACTGTCCTGCTGGCACTCTGTCCTTCTACAGAGTCTCCTCTGACACACTGATCCACCTCCACACCTTCAACACCACATTCACTCAACCTCTGTGTGCTGGGTTTACAGTCTGGTCTGGTTCAGTCTCTCTGGTTCCTCTGTAGGAGGGAGAGTCTCTCTGGTTCCTCTGTAGGAGGGAGAGTCTCTCTGTGTCCTCTGTAGGAGGGAGAGTCTCTCTGTGTCCTCTGTAGGAGGGAGAGTCTCTCTGGTTCCTCTGTAGGAGGGAGAGTCTCTGTGTCCTCTGTAGGAGGGAGAGTCTCTGTGTCCTCTGTAGGAGGGAGAGTCTCTCTGGTTCCTCTGTAGGAGGGAGAGTCTCTCTGGTTCCTCTGTAGGAGGGAGAGTCTCTCTGTGTCCTCTGTAGGAGGGAGAGTCTCTCCTGTGGACAGAAACTCTGCTGACTGAAGATCAGCTGCTGAAATCAAACATCGCACACACTCTGCACTGTGAAGCAGAACTGTCTCAGACTCAAACACTCAGTTAACATCCAGCATGCTGTCCAGACCGCTGCCCCCCATGATTGACTGCTCACCTGCCACGCCACCCTCCTGGAGCCTTCTTCTTCTCCGCCTACTCCGGTAGTAACCAGTACTGTTTCTCTCACAAGCTCCCCCTGGCGATCAACCCAGGTACTGACACTTTCCCTGGTTCATTGCCCTTACCATGGTCCACTATCTCCTACTAGCTGTCATAAACCTACCTCCACTGCTGTGATTAACAGGTTCCCAATTCCTGTTGTTATTTCACATTGCAAATCAATGCACAGGCTGCTGATCACAGTGTCCTCGTTAATCCAGCCAGGTCAGCTAACCCCAAACCTCACATCAGCAATCTAACCTTTGGGTTATTTAACATCCGTTCGCTGACTAACAAGGGACCTCTGCTCTATGATCTCTCTCTTTTGCTTGACTGAGACATGGCAGCAGCCTAAAGACTTCTCACACCTTAATCAAACTATCCCTCCTGGGTTTGTCATTAGAGTCCATTGCTCTCCAAATCAAGTGTCCAACTCCTACCATCCTCGCCACTGTTTATCGTCCACCCAAGCCGAACAATGCCTTCCTGCAGGAATTCTCTGCCTTCTTAACAACCTTATGTTCTGTGTCCCCAAATCTACTATTACTGGGTGATTTTAATATTCACTTGGATAGCGTCAACAATGCTTTTACAAGGGACTTTACTTCATGCCTTGACAGCTTTGGACTACAGCAATATATTGACTTTCCAACACACTCCAAAGGACACATTCTGACCTAATCTGCTGTTCTGGTGTAATCCCTCATAGCTGCTGTGCCTCAGATCTGGGTTAGGGTCTCAGACCACAAGTTAATATCCTGCAAATCAATCTAAGATTATCGAAGACTAATATGCATCGCTCTCATCACATTTCAAAACATTAAAAATATTGAGTTAACCCTATCCTAACCCTAACCCTCCCGTCTGGACTACTGTAACTCTCTCCTCTTTGGTCTTCCTCTGAAATCTCTCCACAAACTCCAACTGGTCCAGAACGCAGCCGCTCGTATCATCACCAGAACCCCCCCCCCAAACCTAACCCCCCCCCTCCCCCACCTCAGGAACTCCCTTTATTGAACTCATCACTCCTGCCCTGCAGCAGCCCCCCAACCCTACCCCCCCCCCCCCCCCCCCCCATCTCAGGAGCTCCCTCTATTGAACACATCACTCCTGCAGCAGCTTCATTGGCTTCCTATCAAATCCTGCATTGACTTTAAGATTCTACTCCTCACGTTCAAGATCCTTCACAACCTGGCACCACCACTGCACCCCCCACCCAACCCTAACCCTAACCCCCCCCCCCCCCCCCCAACCCTTCACAACCTGGCACCATCACCCCCCAACCGGGCTCCATCATATCTCTCTGAACTTATTCACATCTACACACCTTCCTAAACGCTCTTGACCCCACCATTCAGCTGATCTGCCCCCCCCACCCTAAACCCAACCCAATGATGAAGGTCCCGTTCATCACTGCTTGCAGCTTTAATTATTATCATTACTACACCACTCATAATACTGCAGTACTTTTACTGTAATACTGCATACTACATCACTATACTACTGCAGTACTTTTACTGTAATACTGCATACTACATCACTATAATACTGCAGTACTTTTACTGTAATACTGCATACTACATCACTATAATACTGCAGTACTTTTACTGTAATACTGCATACTACATCACTATAATACTGCAGTACTTTTACTGTAATACTGCATACTACATCACTATAATACTGCAGTACTTTTACTGTAATACTGCATACTACATCACTATAATACTGCAGTACTTTTACTGTAATACTGCATACTACATCACTATAATACTGCAGTACTTTTACTGTAATACTACATACTACATCGGTGATGATGATGATGATGGTTTGAGAACAAAACAAATAAATAATATAATAATACTAATTCAGTTTTGTGTTATTTGTCCTGTAACTGTCAGGCTGGTGTGATGAAACCAGCCTGACAGTTACATGCTCTGGCCTGCATCGCCCCCCGCAGGCCAGAGCATGTAACTGTCAGGCTGGTGTCAGAAGAACAGTCTTTATGCTGATAGAAACCAGACTACAAGCTTTAATAAATGCTGTAATTATGTTTTATTTATTCATACAGTATGTTTCACCATGATGAAACCACAGTATGACTGCAGCACAGATCTCTGACCTGCTCCAACATTTGAATGTGATACAAACACAATAATCAGCCTGTTAGTGAGCTGATGTGTGTCTGCAGCTGCTGATGAACTGATCTCTGAACAGTTCATCATGTGTCAACTCTATCAGGGACGACGTCAGCATCATGAACAGAGTAACCTTCATCATGATGATGGTTTGATGTGACAGCAGCTTCCTGTGTGTAAATGGATAGTTTACAGTAGATGTTATGAAATTATCTCTTCTGGGCTGAATTTATGTGTAAAAACTGATATTCATCTAAAATAATAAAAAAGTGTTTTAAGGGTTTTAAAAACAGGCGACTGGTCAGCAGACCTGAGAGTGCCGGATGCTTCATGTTCCAGTAAAACATCAGTGTTGAAAAGGCTGTCTAGAGCTAACTGTTAACCAGTAGAGGGCGCACTGTGGCTGTTCTGTTTGGCAACAAAGCCAGTTTTGCTAGCAGCAAAGAAGAGAGCATTAGACGTGCTTGTAGGAGCTTTCAGTTGAGTTTGGATGTTTCAGAGCTAGTTTTCCAGTCCAAGAGGATTGTGTGCGTCCATTTGTCCTGTAAGTAGGTTTCAGTTTGATATTGTGAGACATAATTAGTTTGAGTTAAAGTAGTAAATAGAGAGTTAATGTGGTAAACCTTTAAGCTAATATTTGTTAACTAATTACCCCCTTTTTTGTTGTATTATGAGGATGTTTTACCTGAGTGTGGTCTTTGCTGTTATATATCATTGTACATTCTAGAAACCACACACCTCCAAGTCTCTGTACGAACACCCACCTCTGGCAGAAATAAAGAACTCTCTTTGCACTCCACGGTCTGGTTATGGAGACCCACCAGAGCCCTGACCAGACTCTCCACAGCGATCTGTACTGTGCCACCACCCACACCCCAACATTATTTTTCAATCAGAGAGGAATGTTGGAGCCCATTTACTGATTTATAGTCAGAGAGTCAAATCTAAAAATCAGTCCTAAAACATCCAGGGAGCCAGTGAAGGGAGGTATGAGGTTAGTGTTGGTGCGCTGCAGTGTATTGAGGGTTCATGGGGGATTATTGGATTTGCTAAACGTGCCATTATCAGCCAGTAGGGGGCCCCGGTCCCAAGTTTAGGGCCCCAAATATTAGTTTGGTTTGCTTGACCTGTTGGAGAAGATGACAAAGGACTAAAATCATAGCTCCTCTCTCCTCTCCTTTAGTTAGTAGAGTTGGCATATTAAACATAGATTGTCTGATAGATCTCTGTACACTTTCTTTGCTCAGAATAGATATTCCACTTTAAGATAACATGTTTGTCTCCATCTGTCCACACTGACACTTCCCATCAGGATGCTTTTTGATCAGGGCCAACCCACTCTTTAATCCGCAGTCCCAGTCTGAACCTCAACAACTTGACCTCATCTTTCCTTTTCCCCCTCACTGGCTTTAGGAGTCCAATGAGTTACAGCCTTTAGTAAATCGTTATGTTGTTTAATTTACAATAAAACATTTTCAGTCTTTGTGGCACACTGAGCCAGTTTGTGACTCTGATATTCACCTAAATGTTCCTCATTAAAGTCTCGGCTTCTTCACCTGAGTGTATCGTCACACCACTATCAGTGACTCATTGCAGTAAGACATCATGGAGGTCACAGTTAGACCTAAATGTTGGAGCAGCATCTAGTAGCTGTTAGTGGCTGCAGTGCAGATGTCATTTAGTTCAATACAAGTTTAGAGTCAGTGAGCACATATTTACACTAATATGTTTGTTTTCATGTTTTTACACATTTAAATCTATTAGCAGCTAATGACTCTAGTGATGTAATGTCTGATGTCTTCAGTCACACTGTAGATCGACCAATGAGGGCAGAGTGTTAATCTGCAGTGTGTATGATGACAGTGAGGTTTTAGCAGCATTAATGAGGACAGTATGTTTATGAGGACACGTGTTAGAATAGTAAACATTAAGAATGAACATATTCTCATTTCACACATTTTATACCATCTTGTCACTTTTTGTGTTGTTGGAATATAAAAGACACAAATAATAAAACTATGATCAGACTTTATGATTCAGCTGATAAAGATTTATACTGTCTGTTAATGTTTGACTTCAGTTGTTCCAAAGTTCAGAGCTGCTGTTCTGTGTCTGCCTTTTTGTTCTCTATCCTGCTCTTGTTGCCATGACTTGATGACTTGTTTCTGGATTATTGAGCACACTTCCATTACAGCGAGAGCAATAGTTAGTTCTACCCTTTCCTTCAGCTCAGTTCTTTAGTTAAGGAAAACCAGAAAAGTACTGTTTATTTAGCAGGGTTAATGCTCTGTGGACAAACAACAAAACTGATAAATATTTATTCTGTCTAATGTTAACGTTTGACTTCAGTTGTTCCAAAGTTCAGAGCTGCTGTTCTGTGATCAGATTTCCTTAAAGAAGACTTCAGATTAAAGATGAACACAGAGAGATGAGACTGTTTGTGAACCAACAGACCTTAAAAACCTCCTGCTGTGAGTTACATGTTTCTTCTTCTTCTGCTTGTTTAAATGTTGATGGCACTATCGCTGGCTGGTTGAAGCTGCTTATATATTTCACCTTCACTCATCAGCTTCATTCAGATGATTTTCAGCATCTAAAGGAAACATAGCCGACAGTTTTCATCATGTTTGTGTCAGCAGCTGTTAAAATGATCTGATAACAGTAGAGATGGTAGTTATAGTGATAAATATATATAATGATGAAATGAGTTATATGAGTATGAACATGTAATATACAGCATGTACTCCATATAATATAAAGATTAGACTCATCTTTTGGGTCATTTTCAAATGGTACAGCACCCTGCCCAACAACTGAACCTGGCTGTTAAAGGGTTTGGGTATGATGACATTCATTGTACTAAACTTTAGATAAATAGGCTAAAGTGATTGACTGTTGTTTTTGTAAAACTGTTTCTTGAAGTCAGTAATTGTGTGTTTGATTCATTTAATTGGTCGTATCAAAGGTCACCTCATTCAGTCATCTTGAACCTGACAAACATTATGATAGTTATTATAATAACTAATCCACAGTTACAACAGAAAGAGTTTGTTTCACAGGTGGGACGGTTAGTGATGAACAGGTAATAAAAGCCATATAATAATATACTATGAAATGTGTTAAAAGAAGGTGACAGAAATACTGTTGAAAACATCTTTTCATTCATGATATTCAGTTATTTAATCAGGCAAATAAAAAAGTCAGTGGAACATTCAGAAACTAAGTTATTAAACATTAAAGCTGAGTGAAAGTCTTTAAATAGTTTGTTACTTTGGCTCCATCTGGTGGTGGAATGAATAATGACAGGATGTTAGACAGCAGTGCAGACCTGTGTGATGTGCAGCTGGTTGTAATGAATGAGCATGTTGTTGTGTTTTTGTGTGAAGGTGTTTCTCTGCTATGGATCAGTGTGAGGACAGAGAGGAGGGAGTCCCTCCCTCTAAAAGCTCTCTGTGTGGGGAACATGACAGCCAGACCAAAGCTCAGAGGTGAGATGAGGATCTCTAACTGTCCATCACTGTTCTCCACTCACATCACTCCACCATCATTATTCACACTCACTGTCACATCTGACACTCAACTACTGAATAATAAGTCACAATAACTCAGAATGAACTACTAACTTTGTGAGTTAACAAAGAGCTCAACCACTGATTAGTCAACTAATCAACTAAGATGAGACAGCATCTTTCATCAGATGACATTTTGATGAACAGGAGAACGTTTCTCATCCACTGTCTTCTTACTGATTTTCATTCTGCTTCTAAAACTTCAGCTGCTGACAGTCTGCTCAAAATTCATCTTTTTAAACTCTTTGATTTGTTGTTTGTTTGTATCAGGATGCAGCAGCAGAGAGCAGACTCTCCTGAACCCAGCTGTGTGTCCATGAAGAGTGACCGGTCTATGATACTTCCTATTAAGTTTAAAGATGGACAACCTGCTGAAGGTAAGAACTCAACATCCAGTAATCAGAGCAGCATTTACAGGAGTTCATTTTGATAGATAGATGGATAGATGGATACTTTATTGATCCAAAAGGACATTAAGGCATCCAGTAGCCCATATTAGGACGGGTCATTCAATAAGTCAGTTCAAAAACAAGAACTGAATTGAACCCTCCCCTACAGTGTAGCCATGGGGACCAAGGACCGCCTCAACCTGTCTGTGCTGTCCTGTGTATGGTTGAAGGACTGTGCAGGGGTGGGGGGGTTGGAGGGGTCACACTCCATTACTGACAGCAGCTTGGTCAGGGTCCTCTTTTCCACCACCGATATCAGGGACTCCAGCTTAACGCCAACAACAGAGCCAGCTTTCCTCACCAGCCTGAGCCGTCGCCCAGCCTCCCTCTTCCTAGTGCTGCCTCCCCAGGTTGTGGTCTGATTTCCCAAGTGGAGATTGCAATAAAAGCCTCAAGATGTTAAATTTGAAGCCTCGCAAGTGACGTCACAAGCAGTTACTGCCAGTGCTCGTAGTGGGATGTAACACGTTCAGAGACCCACCATCAGTAACTCAATGTCTCTGCTGTATATAATCTCCTTAACTGTGACATGCCCCAGATTACACCACCTGTGGTTGATGAAGAGTGCGAGTCCTCCACCCCTGCACTTTCTACTCAGTTTGCTGTCTCTGTCTGCTCTTACGGTAGCATTTCAATAAAGCACAACATGCTACACTCCCTGTAGATCTTCAGGGTCCTCATCAGGGCAGCCAGCTCATCAGTCTTGTTAGTCAGTGAGTTCACATTCTCCATCACCACCGAAGGAACAGAGGGCTTGTACCTCCACCACGTCTCCAGGCACCTAGCGCTCACCTTAGCCCCAGCTCTGCAGCCATGCTAGCACGACTAAGCTCCTCAAGTATAGAGTAAACATCGCCAGCATTCCTTCTCAGTGCAGCTGATCTCTTGAATACAGCCTTTCATTGAAAAGTAAAAGTCATATCTTTAAGATAGGGTCAATGAAACAAACAACGTGAAGTAGAAAAAGGAGTTAAAAAAAAGATACTAGACAGCAGAGACTCAGTGAGGCTGGACAGCAGAGACTCGGTGAAGCTGGATAGCAGAGAGTCAGTGAAGCTGGACAGCAGAGACTCAGGGGACAGCTCCCAAATGTCCCTCCAGGCTGGTCAGGAGGGAGAAAACAAAGAGGAGAAAGAAGGCAGGACAGATGGGCAGGACCACTCTGGAGGCTGAAAGAGCTGCTCAGGACAGAAACTTTGGATAACAAGGTGTCAACAAAACCATGTAGAAAGGAGACCAAGAGACAGGAGGACCTCAGCAGGGGGGCTGATGTTTTGGTAGCTGGCTGGGTGTCTGTGGAGGCAGCAGAGACTCAGTGAAGCTGGACAGCAGAGACTCAGTGAAGCTGGGCAGCAGTTCTTTGGTGTTAACTACATGCTTTTTTCATTTCTTTATTCATATCAGGATGCAGCAGCAGAGAGCAGACTCTCCTGAAACCAGCTGTGTGTCCATGAAGAGTGACCGGTCTATGGGTCATCCTATTATGTTTAAAGATGAACTACCTGCTGATGGAAGGTAAGAATTTAACATCCAGTAATCAGAGCAGCATTTACAGGAGTTCATTTAGTCATCATGACAGAACATCTTTAATAGGCTTGTGTGCAGATTTGAGTCATTAAATGTCCTTAAACATGATGTTTTCTCCACAGAGTTCAGCAGCAGAGCTCAGAGGTTCCCAGTGATCAGTCTGCACAGCAGCATCAAACACAGCTGGACTCCATATTTATGGTGTGTACATGTACAAACACACCTTTTACTATTAACTCCATTAACCACAGATGAAATAGTAAAGTAGCATTCAGGTCCTAACAGTGTCCATGCTGCTCTGTTTAGACCAGCAGGCCTTCAGACTGACACATGAATCACATGTTGTGTTCTACCAGTTTAAATGAAATGTTCACTTTATCTTTCTGTTCCAGCTGCTGGAGGAGAACATCGTCACTTTTGTGAAGAACGAGCTGAAGAGAGTCCAGAGGGGTCTAAGTCCAGATGACCCAGAATGCTTAGAGAGTCAGAGTGAGGATGAGGAGGTGTTGGACGGTGAGGAGGAAGAGCAGAGGAGGAGCAGCAGAGACGCATTTCTGAAGATCACACTGCACTTCCTGAGGAGAATGAAGCAGGAGGAGCTGGCTGAGCGTCTGCAGAGCAGTAAGAGGATTTTAACAGATTTAACATGATGGAGAGGAAATGGAGGCAACATGGGAGAGGTTTATATTTCAAACTCTGCTGTAAATATGCTGCACACATCTGCATCAGATCAGAGGCTGTTTGTCCTCCACTGATGAGCTGAATAAAACTGATGGAGGAGGAAAAACTACACAGACACACTTACATGTTCAGATTTCTAGACTTTCTGTAGGATCCACTCACTGATTTCATTTGTTGTTTGTTCATTCAGGAGCTTGTGCTGCAAAGTGTCGACGTAAACTCAAGTCTAACCTGGAGAAGAAGTTCCAGTGTCTGTTTGAGGGGATCGCTAAAGCAGGAAACCCAACCCTTCTGAATCAGATCTACACACCGCTCTACATCACAGAGGGAGGGATTGCAGAGGTCAATGATGAACATGAGGTCAGACAGATTGAAACAGCATCCAGGAAACCAGACAGACCAGAAACAACAATCAGACAAGAAGACATCTTTAAAGCCTCACCTGGAAGAGATGAACCAATCAGAACAGTGATGACAAAGGGAGTGGCTGGCATTGGGAAAACAGTCTTAACACAGAAGTTCACTCTGGACTGGGCTGAAGACAAAGCCAACCAGGACATACACTTCACATTTCCATTCACTTTCAGACAGCTGAATGTGGTGAAAGAGAAAAAGTACAGCTTGGTGGAACTTGTTCATCACTTCTTTACTGAAACCAAAGAAGCAGGAATCTGCAGGTTTGAAGAGTTCCAGGTTGTGTTCATCTTTGACGGTCTGGATGAGTGTCGACTTCCTCTGGACTTCCACAACACTGAGATCCTGACGGATGTTACAGAGTCCACCTCAGTGGATGTGCTGCTGACAAACCTCATCAGGGGGAAACTGCTTCCCTCTGCTCGCCTCTGGATAACCACACGACCTGCAGCAGCCAGTCAGATCCCTCCTGAGTGTGTCAGCATGGTGACAGAGGTCAGAGGGTTCACTGACCCACAGAAGGAGGAGTACTTCAGGAAGAGATTCAGAGATGAGGAGCAGGCCAGCACCATCATCTCCCACATCAAGACATCGCGAAGCCTCCACATCATGTGCCACATCCCAGTCTTCTGCTGGATCACTGCTACAGTTCTGGAGAATGTGTTGAAAAGCAGAGAGAGAGGAGAGCTGCCCAAGACCCTGACCGAGATGTACATCCACCTCCTGGTGCTTCAGTCCAAACTGAAGAACATCAAGTATGATGGAGGAGCTGAGACAGATCCACACTGGAGTCCAGAGAGCAGGAAGATGATTGAGTCTCTGGGAAAACTGGCTTTTGAGCAGCTGCAGAAAGGCAACCTGATCTTCTATGAATCAGACCTGACAGAGTGTGGCATCGATATCAGAGCAGCCTCAGTGTGCTCAGGAGTGTTCACAGAGATCTTTAAAGAGGAGAGAGGGCTGTACCAGGACAAGGTGTTCTGCTTCGTCCATCTGAGCCTTCAGGAGTTTCTGGCTGCTCTTCATGTCCATCTGACATTCATCAAGTCTGGAGTCAATCTGCTGGCAGAAGAACAAACATCATCCAGGTGGTCTACAATCTTTAAAGACAAACCTGAACCAACACGTTTCTACAAGAGTGCTGTGGACGAGGCCTTAAAGAGTCCAAATGGACACCTGGACTTGTTCCTCCGCTTCCTCCTGGGTCTTTCACTGCAGACCAATCAGACTCTCCTACGAGGTCTGCTGACACAGACAGGAAGTAGGTCAGAGACCAATCAGGAAACAGTCAAGTACATCAAGAAGAAGATCAGTGAGAATGTGTCTGCAGAGAGAAGCATCAATCTGCTCCACTGTCTGAATGAACTGAATGATCGTTCTCTAGTGGAGGAGATCCAACAGTACCTGAGATCAGGAAGTCTCTCCAGATATAAACTGTCTCCTGCTCAGTGGTCCGCTCTGGTCTTCATCTTACTGTCATCAGAAAAAGATCTGGACGTGTTTGACCTGAAGAAATTCTCTGCTTCAGAGGAGGCTCTTCTGAGGCTGCTGCCAGTGGTCAAAGCCTCCAACAAAGCTCTGTAGGTGCACACAGAACTATCCAGATTAATGTAGTTTCATCTTTGCTCAATGAAGAAAAGTAATGTTTGCAATTCTTTTGTTCTGCTGATTCTTCTCCAGGTTGAATGACTGTCACCTCTCAGAGAGAAGCTGTGCAGCTCTGTCCTCAGTTCTCAGCTCCCAGTCCTCTAGTCTGAGAGATCTGGACCTGAGTAACAACAACCTGCCGGATTCAGGAGTGAAGCAGCTGTGTGCTGCACTGGAGAGTCCACACTGTATACTTGAAACTCTCCTACTGCCATCAGAAAAAGATCTGGACGTGTTTGACCTGAAGAAATACTCTGCTTCAGAGGCGGTTCTTCTGAGGCTGCTGCCAATGGTCAAAGCCTCCAACAAAGCTCTGTAAGTACTCAGATAGTTGGCTTCATTTATTATTATTTAGATCCTCTGCTGTCTTTTTTAAATAAATTTAAAAAAAATTGTTCTTCATATTTCCAGACTGAGTGGCTGTAACCTCTCAGAGAGAAGCTGTGCAGCTCTGTCCTCAGTTCTCAGCTCCCAGTCCTCTAGTCTGAGAGATCTGGACCTGAGTAACAACAACCTGCAGGATTCAGGAGTGAAGCAGCTTTCTGCTGGACTGGAGAGTCCACACTGTGGACTGGAAACTCTCAGGTTAGTTTTATTACTGTGTATATAAAGTCATGTTTTTGGGTTCTCTTCAGTTTCTAGTTTACATGAAGAGTTTATGATACCAAAAAGATTTAGTGTACTGTCTGAGCTGAAGTGAAGTAACATCAAATCCCACACCGAGCGGTCCTATCCTGCATGTCATTCCCCCTCTCTGCCTCCAGTTTCCTGTCTCTCTGTACTAACCTGTACATTAAAGGCAAAAAGCCCCATTTCTGTCATTTAATCTTCAATAAAGACTTGATGTGCATTAAGTCATGAAAGTCTAATATAATTGAATTAATAACAGAAAATATACAACACTGAATTACTGTCATGTTTTCTACATGCATCAAAATGTATCAAAATAAAATACCGTATTTTTGAATTTTTTTTAAACAACCTTTTTCTAAAAGCATTTTTCATCTATCCCTTCACTTGTACACTACCTGGAAAAACATCTGAAAACAGGAGACTCCTCCTATAATCAGTCAATAGATTAGATATGCTGACCCTTCAAAATAAACCTCTGTCCTGAGAAATGTTCCTAACGTATACTTATTTACTCTCTTGGTGTAATAGATTACTATGAATCAGTGACAATAACTCAAAGACAAACAATCCAAATGGATGATTTATTTAGAAATATAAACTAGGTAGCATTTTAACCGTTTCAGTAATTTAACACCATCACTACCAAACTGATGCTGAGTTTCATCACAGTTGAATAATGTTGTATACACGTGAAACCTCTATCTAAAAAAAATCTGGTTGTCACATTAATACCATCCAACCAGTTAAGCCAATTAGAAGCTTATAATTATGACATTATCAATAATTTCTTATTGGAAATGTGCAAGAGGTTGGAAATGTCCTAGTTTGAGGTCAAGTCACCATCGCACTGAAATATTTCATTGGTCAGAGAACAGACGAATTTAAAGTCTCGAAAAAAAAAACTGTAAAACAGAAAAATGAAAGAAAAAAGCAAACTCAAGTGTTGCTATCAAAGCTTGTGAACTGAAGTCCTTGTGTGTGTAACCTTAGCCACCTTAGTTAGTGGTGTCTCCTCAGTTTATGCCTTTTAGCACAACTAACTTCTCAAACAGAGTTTGACGGCTGAGAGCGGTAACACAGGGCTTGACCATGCGAGGGAGCCTCAGACAGACAGAGAGACAGATGTCAAAAATACACAACACTGAAGTATTTTGATACAAAATATGAAGGCATTTTCATAATCTCAATAAAATATAAATTACAAAATAGTATTTTGTATTTTAAATACATGTATTTGTAACGGCTGGTGAGTGTGGACCCAGTTGCAAGAAGGGGAAGCGAGGCAGAGGTACAAAGTCCAGTAAGGCAAGTTCTTTAATCCAAGAGGAGGCAGGTGGTCATACACGAAAAGGCTCGCAGGAATCAGGCAAACAAAACAGGCCAGGAGCAGGCAGAAAATCTGAGGTCGAAAAAACAAACCGGTCTTACACAAGGAAACAGACATGAACAACTCGGGAAAGCAAGTACACAGGGTAACAAAGATAATCTGGCCCGGAAGACATGGTGGGGGGGGGTGGGGTTATATACACAGGGAGGCAAGACACAGGTGAAACAAATAGGTAATCAACTAAGGCGGGAAAAAGAACAAAGAGGGGAAGTAAAACTGACAGCACAGGGGAAGACTAGACTTTCAAAATAAAACAGGAAGTGTACAACACATCATAAAATACAGAGTCTGACAGTATTAGAAATACTGCCCATCCCTGTGCAGGTGAACATAAAAAGCAGATCTGCTGCTCAGGAAATGTTTCTGATTTTCTTTACATTTAACTTTTTTTGTATAAAATACAAATTAAATGTTTAAATGTTTAAACACTGAATTAAATTAAATAATAAATATGATGGAAGACACTAAGTTGCCTAATTAAATGATTGTGATCACACAGTGAACATTGTTGGAATGAAAAATAATAACTAAGTTAAAACATCAGTACATTTCTCTGAAATCTTCTTTAGATGTGGAACAATATTTCTTCTGCCAACATAAATCAGAATGCAGCCTCCAGCAGGAACATGTGCTTTCACTCCTACTAGTAACCTAAAATGTATCTGCATGACACCAACATACAGCAGGGGGCGCTGAGTGTGAACATAAAGGCCTGAAGGACAAAATCCTGTTTATTGAGTTGAGAATGTTTTTAAGCTCATTAGATGAAGTGTTGTGTGTGTTCAGTCTGTCAGGATGTCTGATCACAGAGGAAGGCTGTGCTTCTCTGGCCTCAGCTCTGAGGTCCAACCCCTCCCATCTGAGAGAGCTGGACCTGAGCTACAATCATCCAGGAGACTCAGGAGAGAAGATCCTGTCTGCTGGACTGGAGGATCCACACTGGAGACTGGACACTCTCAGGTATGGACAGACAGATAGACACTCTCAGGTACGGACAGACAGGTAGACACTCTCAGGTATGGACAGATGGACACTCTCAGGTATGGACAGACAGGTGGACACTCTCAGGTATGGACAGACAGGTGGACACTCTCAGGTATGGACAGACAGATAGACACTCTCAGGTATGGACAGATGGACACTCTCAGGTATGGACAGACAGGTGGACACTCAGGTATGGACAGACAGGTGGACACTCTCAGGTATGGACAGACAGGTGGACACTCTCAGGTATGGACAGACAGGTGGACACTCAGGTATGGACAGACAGGTGGACACTCTCAGGTACGGACAGACAGGTGGACACTCTCAGGTATGGACAGACACTCTGACTAACTGAGGGACTCTGGTTCATGTTTAATGGTGGATATGAGTGAAGGTGTATGAAGCTGATTGTGTCTTTGTCTCTTCCTCCAGGATGGACCATGGTGGACCGCAGAGACTGAAACCTGGTCTGAGGAAGTGTGAGTGTGTTTTCAGTTTGATTCATGAGAACTTTGAGAAAAACTGGATGAAATATGTAAAAGAAGTGAAAAAAGATCAAAATGATGGAAAAAGTGTTTAGTCAGAAATGGGCGTGGCCTAAACTGACATTTATCTTGAACCAATGAATCCATGAAACAGAAATGTCCTTCTGTTGGTCACAGTTCAGGAGTTAAAAGAGAAATGTTTTATAAATGTCCACATGGTGGCGCTACCTGCTCCAAAATGTCCCTCATGTCTCTCCTGCAGATAAAGTTCATTCATTCATACTGACTTCAGCTGTTTGGAGCATTTGGACTAAAATGTGTTTGTAACAGACGACAGTTTGAGATGAAAATAACAGACTTGATGTGCAAAGACCTTCACTTTACACCAAACCTGATGAACAAACATGAATATTACTGAATATCACTGTCATGTTGACTGTTCATGTTCTAACTGAACTGTTAAAGGTTCACTTACTCTGTATGTCCAAAGCTTTCAGTCACATCTCATGGTCTTCCTCAGTGATGGAGTGACTCAGTTGTCATGGAGATGGTTTAAGTTTGAATGGTTTCAGTAAAGTAGTTAATAAATCAACAGATGATAAACTGCAGCTGTATTGTGTCTCGTTCTCTCCATCAGATGCCTGTGAACTGGAACTGGATCCAAACACAATGAACAGAAAACTCAAACTGTCTGATAACAACAGGAAGGTGACATATGTGAAGGAGGATCAGCCATATCCTGATCATCCAGACAGATTTGACTTCTGGCCTCAGCTGCTGTGTAGAAATGATCTGACTGGTCGCTGTTACTGGGAGGTCGAGTGGAGAGGAATAGTTCATATATCAGTGAGTTACAGAAGAATCAGCAGGAAAGGAGGCAGAGCTGACAGTTGGTTTGGAAGGAATGATCAGTCCTGGAGTCTGAGCTGCTCTGATGATTGTGGTCCTTTCTCTGTCTGTTACTCTGTCTGGCACAATAAGACAAAAACTTCCATCTCCTCCTCCTCCTCCTCCTCCTCTGTCTTTCACAGAGTAGCAGTGTATGTGGACTGTCCTGCTGGCACTCTGTCCTTCTACAGAGTCTCCTCTGACACACTAATCCACCTCCACACCTTCAACACCACATTCACTCAACCTCTGTATGCTGGATTTATGGTCTGGAATGGTTCTTCAGTCGCTCTGGTTCCTCTGTAGGAGGGAGAGTCTCTCTGGTTCCTCTGTAGGAGGGAGAGTCTCTCTGTGTCCTCTGTAGGAGGGAGAGTCTCTCTGGTTCCTCTGTAGGAGGGAGAGTCTCTCTGGTTCCTCTGTAGGAGGGAGAGTCTCTCTGGTTCCTCTGTAGGAGGGAGAGTCTCTCTGTGTCCTCTGTAGGAGGGAGAGTCTCTCTGGTTCCTCTGTAGGAGGGAGAGTCTCTCTGGTTCCTCTGTAGGAGGGAGAGTCTCTCCTGTGGACAGAAACTCTGCTGACTGAAGATCAGCTGCTGAAATCAAACATCACACACACTCTGCACTGTGAAGCAGATCTGTCTCAGACTCAAACACTCAGTTATTTTTCCTTCTACATGATTCATTGATTAGTCTCAGTTGACTCTGCTGTTGTTACTGTCAGGATCCAATGAGCAGCATGCAGCTCTATTCATGTTTCAATCTAATAACATCTATCCAGCTGTGGAAGCCCACAGTGTTTTTGAGCTTTTAAAATAGCCACCAGTCAGTCATCTGTACAATCCAAAGAGATCGCCTCGCTCAGTACAATCCTCCAGGACACGGTTGATTGGGACCCCGCCACCAGTCCACAACGCTTCTCCTGCTCAACACCCAAGCAGCCACCTTGGACCGAGGTTGTGGTCCGTGGTCGCAAGAGAGACTCAGGTGGGTCTGCTTCTCCGCCTTGCCTGAACCTCTCAAACCGCTATACAGCCCTGTCCGCTGACAACCTGGTTCACCCAGATGATCCTCCTGCTGCTCCTCCTTGCCCCGGTGATGACGCCTGCTGACTCCGCAGCACCGTCCAAGGGTCTTCGTCGCCCAGGCCTGAATCAGCGACCCTCATCCTGGTCCAAGACCTCCTCCTCTCTGCGCCACATCCGGAGGGAGGCTGTGATGCGCTGCTCCGGTGCTCTTCCTCACCCCGAACCAGCTATCGATACCTCTCCTAGGTATGTAGCTGCTGCCCGGCCACAGCACTCCCCTGCTCCGGCACAGAGCATTGAAAGCCCACAGCCATACCTCCTCGTCCCCTCTTCGCTCCTACCACACCCGCTTCTTCAACGCAGCCACACACTGCTTTCCTGGAGCCACGGTGCCGGTTATCCTGGATAAGCCCCCCGACCTGCTGTGCTCTCTTCCATCATCCATCAACCGGGTCCTAGTTCATGTAGGAACCAATGACACGTCTCGCCAGCAGTCGGAGCTGACTAAAAAGGCCTTTAATGCCCTTTTTAGCTTCTTAAACAGCTGTGTAAAGGATGTCTGGCTCAGCGGACCTCTGCCAACTGATGGCCGCGGAGCTGGGCGCTTCTCCAGAATCCTCAGTCTTAACACCTGGCTCCAGTCCGCCTGCAGAATCCACAATATTGGTTTCATTGATAACTTCAACCTATTCTGGAACCGTACTTCCCTAATCCGGGCCGACGGACTCCACCCCAACAGTCTGGGTAGCAGAGTATTAGCAGCTAACATCCAGCATGCTGTCCTGACCGCTGCCCCCCGTGATTGACTATTCACTAGCCACGCCCCCCTCCTGGAGCCTTCCTCTTCTCCGCCTACTCCGGTAGTAAACAGTACTGTTTCTCTCACAAGCTCCCCCTGGCGATCAACCCAGGTATTGACACTTTCCCTGGTTCATTGCCCTTACCATGGTCCACTATCTCCTACTAGCTGTCATAAACCTACCTCCACTGCTGTGATTAACAGGCTGCCAATTCCTGTTGTTATTCCACATCACAAATCAATGCACAGGCTGCTGATCACAGTGTCCTAGTTAATCCAGCCAGGTCAGCTAACCCCAAACCTCACTTTTGGGTTATTTAACATCTGTTCGCTGACTAACAAGGGACCTCTGCTCTATGATCTCTCTCTTTTGCTTGACTGAGACATGGCAGCAGCCTGAAGACTTCTCACACCTTAATCAAACTATTCCTCCTGGGTTTGTCATTAGAGTCCATTGCTCTCCAAATCAAGGGTCCAACTCCTACCATCCTCGCCACTGTTTATCGTCCACCCAAGCCGAACAATGCCTTCCTGCAGGAAGTCTCTGCCTTCTTGACAACCTTATGTTCTGTGTCCCCAAATCTACTATTGCTGGATGATTTTAATATTCACTTAGCATAGCATCAACAATGCTTTTACAAGGGGGACTTCATGTCTTGACAGCTTTGGAATACAGCAATATATTGACTTTCCAACACACTCCAAGGGACACATTCTTGACCTAATCTGCTGCTCTGGTGTAATCCCTCATAACTGCTGTGCCTCAGATCTGGGTTAGGGTCTCAGACCACAAGTTAATATCCTGCAAGTCAATCTAAGATTATCGAAGACTAATATGCACCGCTCTCATCACATTTCAAAACATTCAAAATATTGAGTTAACCCCATCCTAACCCTAACCCTCCCGTCTGGACTACTGTAACTCTCTCCTCTTTGGTCTTCCTCTGAAATCTCTCCACAAACTCCAACTGGTCCAGAACGCAGCCGCTCGTATCATCACCAGAACCCCCCCCCCCCAAACCTAACCCCCCCCTCCCCTGCCTCAGGAACTCCCTTTATTGAACTCATCACTCCTGCCCTGCAGCAGCCCCCCAACCCTACCCCCCCCCCCCCATCTCAGGAGCTCCCTCTATTGAACACATCACTCCTGCAGCAGCTTCATTGGCTTCCTATCAAATCCTGCATTGACTTTAAGATTCTACTCCTCACGTTCAAGATCCTTCACAACCTGGCACCATCACCGCACCCCCCACCCAACCCTAACCCTAACCCCCCCCCCAACCCTTCACAACCTGGCACCATCACCCCCCAACCGGGCTCCATCATATCTCTCTGAACTTATTCACATCTACACACCTTCCTAAACGCTCTTGACCCCACCATTCAGCCGATCTGCCCCCCCCCACCCTAAACCCAACCCAACCCCCCCGCCTCAGGAACTCTCTCCCACCAGACGTTCGCACAACAGACTCTGTCTCCACCTTTAAATCCCGCCTGAAAACGCTCAAATTCAGAGCAGCATACTCTGTCTCTCACTAACTATGCAATCACTTGTTTATTTATTGTACTAATGCTCTTTGTAGTCACATTCATATTTATTCTTTATCTTTGCACTAAATGTCTGATTTATATTGTTGATGTGCTGTTGTGTTGTGTTATATGAACCTTGTAAGGTGCCTTGAAATAAAATGCATTATTAGGGCCGAGTGCTGACCAGCGTGAAGCCCTATTGTATCTGTAAATCGACATGCATGGACGGGGGCCTGTTCACCGCTGCTTGCAGCTTTAATTATTATCATTACTACACCACTCATAATACTGCAGTACTTTTACTGTAATACTGCATACTACACCACTCATAATACTGCAGTACTTTTACTGTAATACTGCATACTACATCACTATAATACTGCAGTACTTTTACTGTAATACTGCATACTACATCACTATAATACTGCAGTACTTTTACTGTAATACTGTATACTACATCACTATAATACTGCAGTACTTTTACTGTAATACTACATACTACATCACTCATAATACTGCAGTACTTTTACTGTAATACTGCATACTACATCACTATAATACTGCAGTACTTTTACTGTAATACTACATACTACATCATTATAATACTGCAGTACTTTTACTGTAATACTGCATACTACATCACTCATAATACTGCAGTACTTTTACTGTAATACTGCATACTACATCACTATAATACTGCAGTACTTTTACTGTGATAATAAGGTCAGTTGTTTCGTGTATTTTTAAAATGATAGTATGTATAGTTGTGTGATTTATTAGTAAATATGTTTGGCTGTTACTTGTTGTATTGATCTTGTTTAACTTGAGTTTCCGTCTTCAGAAGCAGAGGAGCGTCTCATCTCTCTCTCTTCCTGTCTGCAAACACGGAGGAGAGACGTTCAGGTGCTGTGGGACAAACTGCTACTGGAGCTGTGTTTAAATGTTGATGGTGGACGAAGTCATTAAAGGATCTCTGAGCTGAATTCATGTGTAAAAACTGTCGACTCTGATATTCACATAGCTAAATAAAGTTTTCTTGGAGCAGCATCTTATAGCTGTTAGTGTAGTAGTAGTTAGTTAGTACTATAATATAATATATGATATGATATACTAAAATATATAATATAATAATCATAAAAAGGAAAGGACTGTAGCACACCTGTTTCTAATGATGAACTAGTAATGAAGCAGCTGAAGCTCGTTAAGACGTTTGATAATGAGTTTTAATAATATATAATAATTAGAATCAGTGGTTTATAGTCTCTCTCTGAGTCCATGGTGGGCGGGACTAAAACACAGGTGAGTGCTCTCTCTCTCTCTCTTTCACCTGTCTGCAAACACGGAAGAGAAGCAGCGCGAGGAATATATATTTCCATCCTAATAGTTCATCTTTAAATAATAATGACATCAGATTATTAAATGTAATATAACTTTCAGAGACCGGATGTAGTTAAACACACAGGAACAAACTCAGTGCTGGTTGCAGAAATGTATAACGGAGTATTAGGAACACATGGCGAGATTAAAGTCTAACATGACGATCAACAGACCTTAAAAACCTCCTGCTGTGAGTTACATGTTTCTTCTTCTTCTACTTGTTTAAATGTTGATGGCTCTATCGCTGGCTGGTTGAAGCTGCTGATATATTTCACCTTCACTCATCAGCTTCATTCAGATGATTTTCAGCATCTAAAGGAAACGTAGCCGACAGTTTTCATCATGTTTGTGTCAGCAGCTGTTAAAATGATCTGATAACAGTAGAGATGGTAGTTATAGTGATAAATATACAGTGGTGGACAGTAACGAAGTAAATTTACTTGAGTACTGTAATTAAGTACAGTTTTTGAGTATTATTTTTGGGAGATACTTTTACTCCACTACATTTGAAGGACAAATATTGTACTTTTTACTCCACTACATTTCTATTGATGCTTTCGTTACTCTCTACTGTTGAGCTCACGTCAGCTGATAAATAAACTGTTTCTGCTAATTTGCGTATGGTTTGTCTCATATTGCCGTACCTGTAGTATGTCATGCCATACGACATGGAGAAACTCCCACTAGGCACCCGTGGCCTTATCTCAAACCCATGATTGAGATTTTTGTCACAAAAACGGATTCGTTTCCGTTTAAATGCTTGTTGTGTTTACCGCAAACTAATTATATCACGGCCTACAATGTTTTTTATACAATTCACATCAAAGAGTCCAAGGTAGGGGTTAGGTGTGTTGAAATGTAACTGTGTTCTGAGGCTTCTTGACTTTATGTGTTTATTGAGCTATAAACATGTCTGAAGCAGAATCACATCAGTGTATAATGTATAATGACAATAAAGCTACTTTCCTGTATTTGCTGAGATATTTAAAAAAAACTTTTACTTAAGTAATTTTTTAAGCAAATACTTTAGTACTTTTACTTAAGTAATATTTTGACTTAGCTACTTTTACTTGTTTTTTACTTGGAGTAATATTTGACAATGAGTATCTGTACTTTTACTCAAGTAGTGAAGTTGTGTACTCTGTCCACCTCTGTAAATATATATAATGATGAAATGAGTTATATGAGTATGAACATGTAATATGAAGATTAGACTCATCTTTTATGGTTCAGCACCCCGCCCAACAACTGTACCTGTATGAACCTGTCTGGGTTTGGGTTAGGATGACTCATTTAATTGGTCGTATCAAAAGGTAACCTCATTCAGTCATCTTGAACCTGACAAACATTATGACAGTTATTATAATAACTAATCCACAGTTACAACAGAAAGAGATTGTTTCACAGGTGGGATGGTTAGTGATGAACAGGTAATAAAAGCCATATAATAATATACTATGAAATGTGTTAAAAGAAGGTGACAGAAATACTGTTGAAAACATCTTTTCATTCATTATATTCAGTTATTTAATCAGGCAAATGAAAAGTCAGTGGAACATTCAGAAACTAAGTTATTAAACATTAAAGCTGAGTGAAAGTCTTTAAATAGTTTGTTACTGTGGCTCCATCTGGTGGTGGAATGAATAATGACAGGATGTTAGACAGCAGTGCAGACCTGTGTGATGTGCAGCTGGTTGTAATGAATGAGCATGTTGTTGTGTTTGTGTGAAGGTGTTTCTCTGCTATGGATCAGTGTGAGGACAGAGAGGAGGGAGTCCCTCCCTCTAAAAGCTCTCTGTGTGGGGAACATGACAGCCAGACCAAAGCTCAGAGGTGAGATGAGGATCTCTAACTGTCCATCACTGTTCTCCACTCACATCACTCCACCATCATTATTCACACTCACTGTCACATCTGACACTCAACTACTGAATAATAAGTCACAATAACTCAGAATGAACTACTAACTTTGTGAGTTAACAAAGAGCTCAACCACTGATTAGTCAACTAATCAACTAAGATGAGACAGCATCTTTCATCAGATGACATTTTGATGAACAGGAGAACGTTTCTCATCCACTGTCTTCTTACTGATTTTCATTCTGCTTCTAAAACTTCAGCTGCTGACAGTCTGCTCAAATTCATCTTTTTAAACTCTTTGATTTGTTGTTTGTTTGTATCAGGATGCAGCAGCAGAGAGCAGACTCTCCTGAACCCAGCTGTGTGTCCATGAAGAGTGATTACTCTATGGATCGTCCTATTAAGTTTAAAGATGGACAACCTGCTGATGGAAGGTAAGAATTTAACATCCAGTAATCAGAGCAGCATTTACAGGAGTTCATTTAGTCATCATGACAGAACATCTTTAATAAGCTGAGCTAGATAGATAGATAGATAGATAGAGCATGACAGTGACAGAAGTCTGCCGCTGAACATCCTCCTGTGTCTGGTTAAAGTGCTATGCGGGGGGGGGGGGCAGTCCGTTATTCACAGCAGCACTGTTGTCAGGGACTCAAGGGGGACAGAGCCAGCCTTCCTCACCAGCCTGAACAGTCTCCCAGCGTCCCTCTTCCTAGTGCTGCCTCCCCAGCACACCACAGCATAGGAGAGGACGCTGGCCCCAAGCACACCACAGTGCTGACAAACTAAGCTCTTCCTGTGAGGTAGTCTGTAATCCATGGCTGCTAAATGGCCCATGTAGGCCCCTTAATCATTGAGCATACTCTGTTTGGGCCAGCTTCTTCCTGGGGCAAAGCAGTAGCAGTAATAGGGCAATAGAACCTGTTGTAATGGGTCAGCTGGTTTGTGACGCTGCTCCTCCTGCACCCCATCATATGACTCGACTTGAATCGTTTTTTTTGCGTCTCCATCAGGGAAGTATCTGCTCTGCTGAGTCCACTTTCTGAAGGTGTGTGGTTTTGGGTTGCTTTTGCACTCGTGGTTTGTACTTTGGCTAGAGGCAGAGGGGTGGCACTGTATGCATTTCTCACGTTTGCATACATAAGGTCTGTTGTCCTGTTTTTTCTTGTGGGACAGTTTGGTGAAAGTCAACTGTAGAGTGAATGACGTCAGAAACAGTTACTGCCAGCACTCGTAGTGTAACACGTTCAGAGACCCACCGCCAGTAACTCATGTCCCTGCTGTATATAGTCTACTTAACTGTGACATGCCCCGGACTACACCACCTGTTGTTGATCAAGAGTGCGAGTCCTCCACCCCTGCACTTTCCACTCAGTTTGGTGTCTCTGTCTGCTCTTACGGTAGCATTTCAATAAAGCACAACATGCTACACTCCCTGTAGATCTTCAGGGTCCTCATCAGGGCAGCCAGCTCATCAGTCTTGTAGTCAGTGAGTTCACATTCTCCATGACCACCGAAGGAACAGAGGGCTTGTACCTCCACCGCTTCTCGAGGCACCTAGCGCTCACCTTAGCCCCAGCTCTGCAGCCATGGTAGCACGACTAAGCTCCTCAGGTATAGAGTAAACATCGCCAGCATTCCTTCTCAGTGCAGCTGATCTCTTGAATACCGCCTGTCATTGAAAAGTAAAAGTCATATCTTTAAGATAGAGTCAATGAAACAAACAACGTGAAGTAGAAAAAGGAGTTAAAAAAAAAGATACTAGACAGCAGAGACTCAGTGAAGCTGGACAGCAGTTCTTTGGTGTTAACTAAATGCTGTTTTCACTTTTTTATTCATATCAGGATGCAGCAGCAGAGAGCTGACTCTCCTGAACCCAGCTGTGTGTCCATGAAGAGTGACTTCTCTATGGGTCGTGGTATTGTGTTTAAAGATGGACAACCTGCTGATGGAAGGAAAGAATTTAACATCCAGTAATCAGAGCAGCATTTACAGGAGTTCATTTAGTCATCATGACAGAACATCTTTAATAAGCTGAGTGCAGATTTGAGTCATTAAATGTCCTTAAACGTGATGTTTTCTCCACAGAGTTCAGCAGCAGAGCTCAGAGGTTCCCAGTGATCAGTCTGCACAGCAGCATCAAACACAGCTGGACTCCATATTTATGGTGTGTACATGTACAAACACACCTTTTACTATTAACTCCATCAACCACAGATGAAATAGTAAAGTAGCATTCAGGTCCTAACGGTGTCCATGCTGCTCTGTTTAGACCAGCAGGCCTTCAGACTGACACATGAATCACATGTTGTGTTCTACCAGTTTAAATGAAATGTTCACTTTATCTTTCTGTTCCAGCTGCTGGAGGAGAACATCGTCACTTTTGTGAAGAACGAGCTGAAGAGAGTCCAGAGGAGTCTGAGTCCAGATGACCCAGAATGCTTAGAGAGTCAGAGTGAGGATGAGGAGGTGTTGGACGGTGAGGAGGAAGAGCAGAGGAGGAGCAGCAGAGACGCATTTCTGAAGATCACACTGCACTTCCTGAGGAGAATGAAGCAGGAGGAGCTGGCTGAGCGTCTGCAGAGCAGTAAGAGGATTTTAACAGATTTAACATGATGGAGAGGAAATGGAGGCAACATGGGAGAGGTTTATATTTCAAACTCTGCTGTAAATATGCTGCACACATCTGCATCAGATCAGAGGCTGTTTGTCCTCCACTGATGAGCTGAATAAAACTGATGGAGGAGGAAAAACTACACAGACACACTTACATGTTCAGATTTCTAGACTTTCTGTAGGATCCACTCACTGATTTCATTTGTTGTTTGTTCATTCAGGAACTGGTGCTGCAAAGTGTCGACGTAAACTCAAGTCTAACCTGGAGAAGAAGTTCCAGTGTCTGTTTGAGGGGATCGCTAAAGCAGGAAACCCAACCCTTCTGAATCAGATCTACACACCGCTCTACATCACAGAGGGAGGGACTGCAGAGGTCAATGATGAACATGAGGTCAGACAGATTGAAACAGCATCCAGGAAACCAGACAGACCAGAAACAACAATCAGACATGAAGACATCTTTAAAGCCTCACCTGGAAGAGATGAACCAATCAGAACAGTGATGACAAAGGGAGTGGCTGGCATTGGGAAAACAGTCTTAACACAGAAGTTCACTCTGGACTGGGCTGAAGACAAAGCCAACCAGGACATACAATTCACATTTCCATTCACTTTCAGAGAGCTGAATGTGGTGAAAGAGAAAAAGTACAGCTTGGTGGAACTTGTTCATCACTTCTTTACTGAAACCAAAGAAGCAGGAATCTGCAGGTTTGAAGAGTTCCAGGTTGTGTTCATCTTTGACGGTCTGGATGAGTGTCGACTTCCTCTGGACTTCCACAACACTGAGATCCTGACTGATGTTACAGAGTCCACCTCAGTGGATGTGCTGCTGACAAACCTCATCAGGGGGAAACTGCTTCCCTCTGCTCGCCTCTGGATAACCACACGACCTGCAGCAGCCAATCAGATCCCTCCTGAGTGTGTCGGCATGGTGACAGAGGTCAGAGGGTTCACTGACCCACAGAAGGAGGAGTACTTCAGGAAGAGATTCAGAGATGAGAAGCAGGCCAGCACCATCATCTCCCACATCAAGACATCACGAAGCCTCCACATCATGTGCCACATCCCAGTCTTCTGCTGGATCACTGCTACAGTTCTGGAGGATGTGTTGAAAAGCAGAGAGAGAGGAGAGCTGCCCAAGACCCTGACTGAGATGTACATCCACTTCCTGGTGCTTCAGTCCAAACTGAAGAACATCAAGTATGATGGAGGAGCTGAGACAGATCCACACTGGGGTCCAGACAGCAGGAAGATGATTGAGTCTCTGGGAAAACTGGCTTTTGAGCAGCTGCAGAAAGGCAACCTGATCTTCTATGAATCAGACCTGACAGAGTGTGGCATCGATATCAGAGCAGCCTCAGTGTACTCAGGAGTGTTCACACAGGTCTTTAAAGAGGAGAGAGGACTGTACCAGGACAAGGTGTTCTGCTTCATCCATCTGAGCCTTCAGGAGTTTCTGGCTGCTCTTCATGTCCATCTGACATTCATCAAGTCTGGAGTCAATCTGCTGGAAGAAGAACAAACAACATCCTGGTCTGAAGCGTTTGGAGGCAAATCAAAACGTTTCTACCAGAGTGCTGTGGAGGAGGCCTTAAAGAGTCCAAATGGACACCTGGACTTGTTCCTCCGCTTCCTCCTGGGTCTTTCACTGCAGACCAATCAGACTCTCCTACGAGGCCTGCTGAAGCAGACAGGAAGTAGCTCACAGACCAATCAGAAAACAGTCAAGTACATCAAGAAGAAGCTCAGTGAGAATGTGTCTGCAGAGAGAAGCATCAATCTGTTCCACTGTCTGAATGAACTGAATGATCGTTCTCTAGTGGAGGAGATCCAACAGTACCTGAGATCAGGAAGTCTCTCCACAGATAAACTGTCTCCTGCTCAGTGGTCAGCTCTGGTCTTCATCTTACTGTCATCAGAAAAAGATCTGGACGTCTTTGACCTGAAGAAATACTCTGCTTCAGAGGAGGCTCTTCTGAGGCTGCTGCCAGTGGTCAAAGCCTCCAACAAAGCTCTGTAGGTGCACACAGAACTATCCAGATTAATGTAGTTTCATCATTGCTCAATGAAGAAAAGTAATGTTTGCAATTCTTTTGTTCTGCTGATTCCTCTCCAGGTTGAATGACTGTAACCTCTCAGAGAGAAGCTGTGCAGCTCTGTCCTCAGTTCTCAGCTCCCAGTCCTCTAGTCTGAGAGATCTGGACCTGAGTCACAACGAGCTGCAGGATTCAGGAGTGAAGCAGCTTTCTGCTGGACTGGAGAGTCCACACTGTGGACTGGAAACTCTCAGGTCAGTTTTATTACTGTGTATATAAAGTCATATTTTTGGCTTCTTCCCAGTTTCTAGTTTACATGAAGAATTTATGATACCAAAAAGATTTAGTGTACTGTCTGAGCTGAAGTGATGTAACATCAAGTATACAGTAAGTAAAACTCCTTCCACACCAACATGTGAGTCAGGATTTATGTTTCTGTCATTTAATCTTCAATGAAGTCTCAATGTGCATTAAGTCATGAAAGTCTCTACATGCAGGTAAACATAAAAAGCAGATCTGCTGCTCCGGAAATGTTGAACATGATTTTCTTTACATTTAACTTTTTTCGTATAAAATACAAATTAAACGTTTAAATGTTTAAACACTGAATGCAATTAAATTAGAAATATGATGGAAGACACTAAGTTGCCTAATTAAATGATTGTGATCACACAGTGAACATTGTTGGAATGAAAAATAAGAACTAAGTTAAAACATCAGTACATTTCTCTGAAATCTTCTTTAGATGTGGAACAATATTTCTTCTGCTAACATAAATCAGAATGCAACCTCCAGCAGGAACATGTGCTTTCTCTCCTACTAACCTAAAATGTATCTGCATGACACCAACATACAGCAGGGGGCGCTGAGTGTGAACATAAAGGCCTGAAGGACAAAATACTGTTTATCTCATTAGATGAAGTGTTGTGTGTGTTCAGTCTGTCAGGATGTCTGATCACAGAGGAAGGCTGTGCTTCTCTGGCCTCAGCTCTGAGCTCCAACCCCTCCCATCTGAGAGAGCTGGACCTGAGCTACAATCATCCAGGAGACTCAGGAGAGAAGATCCTGTCTGCTGGACTGAAGGATCCACATTGGAGACTGGACACTCTCAGGTATGGACAGACAGGTGGACACTCTCAGGTACGGACAGACAGGTGGACACTCTCAGGTATGGACAGGTGGACACTCTCAGGTATGGACAGACAGATGGACACTCTCAGGTATGGACAGACAGGGGGACACTCTAAGGTATGAACAGACAGGTGGACACTCTCAGGTATGGACAGACAGGTGGACACTCTAAGGTATGGACAGACAGATGGACACTCAGGTACGGACAGGTGGACACTGTCAGGTATGGACAGATGGGCAATCTCAGGTATGGACAGACAGGTGGACACTCTCAGGTATGGACAGACAGATGGACACTCTCAGGTATGGACAGACAGGTGGACACTCTCAGGTATGGACAGACAGATGGACACTCTCAGGTATGGACAGACAGATGGAAACTCAGGTATGGACAGACAGGTGGACACTCTCAGGTATGGACAGACAGATGGAAACTCAGGTATGGACAGACAGTTGGACACTCTCAGGTATGGACAGATGGACACTCTCAGGTATGGACAGATAGGTGGACACTCTCAGGTGTGGACAGACAGGTGGACACTCTCAGGTATGGACAGATGGGCAATCTCAGTTATGGACAGACAGGTGGACACTCTCAGGTATGGACAGACAGATGGACACTCTCAGGTATGGACAGACAGATGGAAACTCAGGTATGGACGGACAGATGGACACTCTCAGGTATGGACAGACAGGTGGACACGCTCAGGTATGGACAGATGGACACTCTGACTAACTGAGGGACTCTGGTTCATGTTAAATGGTGGATATGAGTGAAGGTGTATGAAGCTGATTGTGTCTTTGTCTCTTCCTCCAGGATGGACCATGGTGGACCGCAGAGACTGAAACCTGGTGTGAGGAAGTGTGAGTGTGTTTTCAGTTTGATTCATGAGAACTTTGAGAAAAACTAGATGAAATATGTAAAAGAAGTAAAAAAAGTTCAAAATGATATAAAATATAAAACTGACATTTATCTTGAACCAATGCATCCATGAAACAGAAATTTCCTTCTGTTGGTCACAGTTCAGGAGTTAAAAGAGAAATGTTTTATAAATGTCCACATGGTGGCGCTACCTGCTCCAAAATGTCCCTCATGTCTCTCCTGCAGATAAAGTTCATTCATTCATACTGACTTCAGCTGTTTGGAGCATTTGGACTAAAATGTGTTTGTAACAGACGACAGTTTGAGATGAAAATAACAGACTTGATGTGCAAAGACCTTCACTTTACACCAAACCTGATGAACAAACATGAATATTACTGAATATCACTGTCATGTTGACTGTTCATGTTCTAACTGAACTGTTAAAGGTTCACTTACTCTGTATGTCCAAAGCTTTCAGTCACATCTCATGGTCTTCCTCAGTGATGTGTCAGTTGTCATGGAGATGGTTTAAGTTTGAATGGTTTCAGTAAAGTAGTTAATAAATCAACAGATGATAAACTGCAGCTGTATTGTGTCTCGTTCTCTCCATCAGATGCCTGTGAACTGGAACTGGATCCAAACACAATGAGCAGAAAACTCAAACTGTCTGATAACAACAGGAAGGTGACACATGTGGAGGAGGATCAGTCATATCCTGATCATCCAGACAGATTTGACTACTATCATCAGCTGCTGTGTAGAAATGATCTGACTGGTCGCTGTTACTGGGAGGTCGAGTGGAGAGGAGGAGTTCATATATCAGTGAGTTACAGAAGAATCAGCAGGAAAGGAAACAGAGATGACTGTTTGTTTGGATATAATGATCAGTCCTGGAGTCTGTTCTGCTCTGCTGGTCGTTACTATGTCTGTCACAATAACAACTATACATCCATCTCCTCCTCCTCCTCCTCCTCCTCCTCCTCCTCTGTCTCTAACAGAGTAGCAGTGTATGTGGACTGTCCTGCTGGCACTCTGTCCTTCTACAGAGTCTCCTCTGACACACTGATCCACCTCCACACCTTCAACACCACATTCACTCAACCTCTGTGTGCTGGGTTTTTGGTCAGCTATGGTTCAGTCTCTCTGGTTCCTCTGTAGGAGGGAGAGTCTCTCTGGTTCCTCTGTAGGAGGGAGAGTCTCTCTGGTTCCTCTGTAGGAGGGAGAGTCTCTCTGTGTCCTCTGTAGGAGGGAGAGTCTCTCTGGTTCCTCTGTAGGAGGGAGAGTCTCTCTGGTTCCTCTGTAGGAGGGAGAGTCTCTGGTTCCTCTGTAGGAGGGAGAGTCTCTCTCTGGTTCCTCTGTAGGAGGGAGAGTCTCTCTGGTTCCTCTGTAGGAGGGAGAGTCTCTCTGGTTCCTCTGTAGGAGGGAGAGTCTCTCTGTGTCCTCTGTAGGAGGGAGAGTCTCTCTGTGTCCTCTGTAGGAGGGAGAGTCTCTCTGGTTCCTCTGTAGGAGGGAGAGTCTCTCTGGTTCGTCTGTAGGAGGGAGAGTCTCTCTGTGTCCTCTGTAGGAGGGAGAGTCTCTCCTGTGGACAGAAACTCAGCTGACTGAAGATCAGCTGCTGAAATCAAACATCACACACACTCTGCACTGTGAAGCAGATCTGTCTCAGACTCAAACACTCAGTTAACATCCAGCATGTTGTCCAGACCGCTGCCCCCCATGATTGACTGCTCACCTGCCACGCCACCCTCCTGGAGCCTTCTTCTTCTCCACCTACTCTGGTAGTAAACAGTACTGTTTCTCTCACAAGCTCCCCCTGGCGATCAACCCAGGTACTGACACTTTCCCTGGTTCATTGCCCCTACCATGGTCCACTATCTCCTACGAGCTGTCATAAACCTACCTCCACTGCTGTGATTAACAGGCTGCCAATTCCTGTTGTTATTTCACATCACAAATCAATGCACAGGCTGCTGATCACAGTGTCCTCGTTAATCCAGCCAGGTCAGTTAACCCCAAACCTCACATCAGCAACGTAACCTTTGGGTTATTTAACATCCGTTCGCTGACTAACAAGGGACCTCTGCTATACGATCTCCTGAATGATCGTAAGTTTGATTTCTTTTGCTTGACTGAGACATGGCAGCAGCCTAATGACTTCTCACACCTTAATCAAACTATTCCTCCTGGGTTTGTCATTAGAGTCCATTGCTCTCCAAATCAAGGGTCCAACTCCTACCATCCTCGCCACTGTTTATCGTCCACCCAAGCCGAACAATGCCTTCCTGCAGGAAGTCTCTGCCTTCTTAACAACCTTATGTTCTGTGTCCCCAAATCTACTATTACTGGGTGATTTTAATATTCACTTGGATAACATCAACAATGCTTTTACAAGGGACTTTACTTCATGTCTTGACAGCTTTGGACTACAGCAATATATTGACTTTCCAACACACTCCAAAGGACACATTCTCGACCTAATCTGCTGCTCTGGTGTAACCCCTCATAACTGCTGTGCCTCAGATCTGCCTATCTCAGACCACAAGTTAATATCCTGCAAATCAATCTAAGATTATCCAAGACTAATATGCTTCGTTCACATTCCAAAACATTAAAAATATTGAGTTAACCCTATCCTAACCCTAACCCTCCCGTCTGGACTACTGTAACTCTCTCCTCTTTGGTCTTCCTCTGAAATCTCTCCACAAACTCCAACTGGTCCAGAACGCAGCCGCTCGTATCATCACCAGAACTCCCCCCCGCCCCCAACCCTAACCCCCCCCTCCCCCGCCTCAGGAACTCCCTCTATTGAAGACATCACTCCTGCTCTGCAGCAACTTCACTGGCTCCCTATCAAATCCTGCATTGATTTTAAGATTCTACTCCTCACGTTCAAGATCCTTCACAACCTGGCTCCATCACCCCCCCCCCCCCCCCGCCGAAACCTTAACCCTAACCCTAACCCCCGTCTCAGGAACTCTCTCCCACCAGACATTCACACTTCAGACTCTGTCTCCACCTTTAAATCCCGCCTGAAAACGCTCAAATTCAGAGCAGCATACTCTGTCTCTCACTAACTATGCAATCACTTGTTTATTTATTGTACTAATGCTCTTTGTAGTCACATTCATATTTATTCTTTATCTTCGCACTAAATGTCTGATTTATATTGTTTGATGTATTGTTGTTGTGTTATATGAACCTTGTAAGGTGCCTTGAAATAAAATGCATTAGGGCCGAGCGCTGACCAGCGTGAAGCCCTATTGTATCTTTAAACCGACATGCATGGGGAGGGGGGGCAAGGGCCCGTTCACCGCTGCTTGCAGCTTTAATTATTATCATTACTACACCACTCATAATACTGCAGTACTTTTACTGTAATACTGCATACTACATCACTATAATACTGCAGTACTTTTACTGTAATACTACATACTACATCACTATAATACTGCAGTACTTTTACTATAATACTGCATACTACATCACTATAATACTGCAGTACTTTTACTGTAATACTGCATACTACATCACTATAATACTGCAGTACTTTTACTGTAATACTGCATACTACATCACTATAATACTGCAGTACTTTTACTGTAATACTGCATACTACATCACTATAATACTGCAGTACTTTTACTGTAATACTGCATACTACATCACTATAATACTGCAGTACTTTTACTGTAATACTGCATACTACATCACTATAATACTGCAGTACTTTTACTGTAATACTGCATACTACATCACTATAATACTGCAGTACTTTTACTGTAATACTGCATACTACATCACTCATAATACTGCAGTACTTTTACTGTAATACTGCATACTACATCACTATAATACTGCAGTACTTTTACTGTAATACTGCATACTACATCGGTGATGATGATGATGATGGTTTGAGAACAAAACAAATAAATAATATAATAATAATAATTCATTTTTGTGTTATTTGTCCTGTAACTGTCAGGCTGGTGTGATGAAACCTGTCTGCATCGCCCCCCGCAGGCCGCAGCATGTAACTGTCAGGCTGGTGTCAGAAGAACTGTCTTTGTGCTGATGGAAACCAGACTACAAGCTTTAATAAATGCTGTAATTATGTTTTATTTATTCATACAGTATGTTTCACCATGATGAAACCACAGTATGACTGCAGCACAGATCTCTGACCTGCTCCAACATTTGAATGTGTTACAAACACAATAATCAGCCTGTTAGTGAGCTGATGTGTGTCTGCAGCTGGTGATGAACTGATCTCTGAACAGTTCATCATGTGTCAACTCTGTCAGGGACGACGTCAGCATCATGAACAGAGTAACCTTCATCATGATGATGGTTTGATGTGACAGCAGCTTCCTGTGTGTAAATGTTCTCTGTAAGAGGTTTCACTCTGGTTTCACTCTGGATCACTGACTGTGTAAATGGATAGTTTACAGTAGATGTTATGAAATTAGCTCTTCTGGGCTGAATTTATGTGTAAAAACTGATATTCATCTAAAAGAATAAAAAAGTGTTTTAAGGGATTTAAAAACAGGCGACTGGTCAGTAGACCTGAGAGTGCCGGATGCTTCATGTTCCAGTAAAACATCAGAGAGGAATGTGAAGGGAGGTATGAGGTTAGTGTTGGTGCGCTGCAGTGTATGGAGGGTTCATGGGGGATTATTGTATTTGCTAAATGTGCCATTATCAGCCAGTAGGGGGCCCCGGTCCCAAGTTTAGGGCCCCAAATATTTGTTTGGTTTGCTTGACCTGTTGGAGAAGATGACAAAGGACTAAAATCATAGCTCCTCTCTCCTCCGTGGTTCTTCTCCTTCTTCATCATTCATTTAGTCCTTATATCCTCTGATACAGACCAGTGAAATGCAGAAATTCCAACAGTTTTTTGTTCTCTCTGGATCTCCTTTAGTTAGTAGAGTTGACATATTAAACATAGTTTCTCCAATGTCTGGTAGATCTCTGTACACTTTCTTTCTTTGCTCAGAATAGATATTCCACTTTAAGATAACATGTTTGTCTCCATCTGTCCACACTAACACTTCCCATCAGGATGCTTTTTGATCACTCTTTAATCTGCAGTCCCAGTCTGAACCTCAACAACTTGACCTCATCTTTCCTTTTCCCCCTCACTGGTTTTAGGAGTCCAATGAGTTACAGCCTTTAGTATGTATTAGTTATGTTGTTTAATTTACAATAAAACATTTTCAGTCTTTGTGACACACTGAGCCAGTTTGTGACTCTGATATTCACCTAAATGTTCCTCATTAAAGTCTCGGCTTCTTCACCTGAGTGTATCGTCACACCACTATCAGTGACTCATTGCAGTAAGACAGCATGGAGGTCACAGTTAGACCTAAATGTTGGAGCAGCATCTAGTAGCTGTTAGTGGCTGCAGTGCAGATGTCATTTAGTTCAATACAAGTTTAGAGTCAGTGAGCACATATTTACACTAATATGTTTGTTTCATGTTTTTACACATTTAAATCTATTAGCAGCTAAAGACTCTAATGATGTAATGTCTGACATCTTCAGTCACACTGTAGATGGACCAATGAGGGCAGAGTGTTAATCTGCAGTGTGTATGATGACAGTGAGGTTTTAGCAGCATTAATGAGGACAGTATGTTTATGAGGACACGTGTTAGAATAGTAAACATTAATCATGAACATATTCTCATTTCACATATTTTATACCATCTTGCCACTTTTTGTGTTGTTGGAATATAAAAGACACAAATAATAAAACTATGATCAGACTTTATGATTCAGCTGATAAAGATTTATACTGTCTGTTAATGTTTGACTTCAGTTGTTCCAAAGTTCAGAGCTGCTGTTGTGTGTCTGCCTTTTTGTTCTCTATCCTGCTCGTGTTGCCGTGACTTGATGACTTGTTTCTGGATTATTGAGCACACTTCCATTACCAGTGTTGGGAAAGTTCACGTTCTACATGAACTAGTTCAGTTCATAGTTCATAATTCCAAATTATGAACTAAGTTCAGTTCTTTTTTTCAATACGTTGCGAACTACACTCTTTTAAAATTGTTGCCATAGGAAACAATGTAACTGAAGTTCGGATTTTATTTTTCAAAGCCGGTGGGCAGAGTTTGCACATAAACGTTAGATTGTTCCCTTCCTTGTCGATTTTCTCATAAAAATCGCTAAGATAATTATATGATACCTCCTTATGTCCACATGCTGCTGTCGCCTCCATGCTGTTTTGTTTTGTTTTGATGACGTCAGTGCGACACTGGCTGCCGTTGCCTTTGGTTGCCAGATCCACTCAAGTTGAGCTCTACTCAACTGTGGCGCTCTCGCACTTGTTAGAATCTGGCACAGACAAAGAAGCACACGCAACGGTTGGGCAACACTTTACTGCGATGTGTTTTTTGCCTGAACCTTATTGAATGAAATTAAAAAAGAGTGAACGTGACGTTCACAGACACCAGAATGAACGCGTTCATAGTATCGTTCATCAGGCAGAAATACCGTTCATCCGTTCAAGTTCACCAAAATTATGAACGAGTTCATGAACTTTCGTTCAATGAACGCGTTCATGCACAACACTGTCCATTACAGCGAGAGCAATAGTTAGTTCTAGCCTTTCCTTCTGAATCCTCAGTGGTTTCCTTGCGTCTCTCTATGTTTCCACGGTGGGCGGGACTAAAACACAGGTGAGGGAAACGGAAGTGAGAGGTAACCTGTAGGTAGGACAGAGGTGAGCGCTCTCTCTCTCTCTGTCACCTGTCTGGAAACACAGAAGAGAAGCAGCGCGAGGACGAGGTAGGCAGTGCATTAATGAAAAACATGATCAATATGATGTGAAGTGAGAAATGAATTTAACCCTGTAGAGCCCAGAGAAATGTGTTAATCTGCAGTGTGTATGATGACAGTGAGGTTTTAGCAGCATTAATGAGGACAGTATGTTTATGAGGACACGTGTTATAAAAACTATGATCAGACTTTATGATTCAGCTGATAAAGATTTATTCTGTCTGTTAATGTTTGACTTCAGTTGTTCCAAAGTTCAGAGCTGCTGTTCTGTGATCACATTTCCTTAAAGAAGACTTCAGATTAAAGATGAACACAGAGAGATGAGACTGTTTGTGAACCAACAGACCTTAAAAACCTCCTGCTGTGAGTTACATGTTTCTTCTTCTTCTGCTTGTTTAAATGTTGATGGCACTATCGCTGGCTGGTTGAAGCTGCTGATATATTTCACCTTCACTCATCAGCTTCATTCAGATGATTTTCAGCATCTAAAGGAAACGTAGCCGACAGTTTTCATCATGTTTGTGTCAGCAGCTGTTAAAATGATCTGATAACAGTAGAGATGGTAGTTATAGTGATAAATATATATAATGATGAAATGAGTTATATGAGTATGAACATGTGATATACAGTATGTACTCCATATAATATAAAGATTAGACTCATCTTTTGGGTCATTTTCAAATGGTACAGCACCCTGCCCAACAACTGAACCTGGCTGTTAAAGGGTTTGGGTACGATGACATTCATTGTACTAAACTTTAGATAAACAGGCTAAAGTGACTGACTGTTGTTTTTGTAAAACTGTTTCTTGAAGTCAGTAATTGTGTGTTTGATTCATTTAATTGGTTGTATCAAAGGTCACCTCATCCAGTCATCTTGAACCTGACAAACATTATGACAGTTATTATAATAACTAATCCACAGTTACAACAGAAAGAGTTTGTTTAAGAGGTGGGACGGTTAGTGATGAGCAGGTAATAAAAGCCATATAATAATATACTATGAAATGTGTTAAAAGAAGGTGACAGAAATACTGTTGAAAACATCTTTTCATTCATGATATTCAGTTATTTAATCAGGCAAATAAAAAAGTCAGTGGAACATTCAGAAACTAAGTTATTAAACATTAAAGCTGAGTGAAAGTCTTTAAATAGTTTGTTACTTTGGCTCCATCTTGTGGTGGAATGAATAATGACAGGATGTTAGACAGCAGTGCAGACCTGTGTGATGTGCAGCTGGTTGTAATGAATGAGCATGTTGTTGTGTTTGTGTGAAGGTGTTTCTCTGCTATGGATCAGTGTGAGGACAGAGAGGAGGGAGTCCCTCCCTCTAAAAGCTCTCTGTGTGGGGAACATGACAGCCAGACCAAAGCTCAGAGGTGAGATGAGGATCTCTAACTGTCCATCACTGTTCTCCACTCACATCACTCCACCATCATTATTCACACTCACTGTCACATCTGACACTCAACTACTGAATAATAAGTCACAATAACTCAGAATGAACTACTAACTTTGTGAGTTAACAAAGAGCTCAACCACTGATTAGTCAACTAATCAACTAAGATGAGACAGCATCTTTCATCAGATGACATTTTGATGAACAGGAGAACGTTTCTCATCCACTGTCTTCTTACTGATTTTCATTCTGCTTCTAAAACTTCAGCTGCTGACAGTCTGCTCAAAATTCATCTTTTTAAACTCTTTGATTTGTTGTTTGTTTGTATCAGGATGCAGCAGCAGAGAGCAGACTCTCCTGAACCCAGCTGTGTGTCCATGAAGAGTGACTGGTCTATGGGTCTTCCTATTACGTTTAAAGATGGACAACCTGCTGATGGAAGGTAAGAACATCCAGTAATCAGAGCAGTACTTACAGGAGTTCATTCAGTCATCATGACAGATAGATAGATAGATAGGACAATGGCCCCCAGCACACCACAGTGCTGACAAACTGAGCTCTTCCTGTGAGATAGTCTGTAATCCAGGACACCAGGAGAGGATCCACTCTCATCTGCAACAGTTTGTCTCTCAGTAGAAGGGGTTTGATGGTGTTGAAGGCGCTCACAGCTCTGCTCCCTTTATCCAGGTGAGAGTATGGCCTGTGTAGCGGATAGAGGATGGCATCCTCCACGCCTGCATCCTCCTGGTAGGCAAACTGCAGTGGGTCGGACCTGGACTCTGGATGGAGCAGCAGCTGTTCCAAGGTCTTCATTAAATGTGATGTGAGGGCAACAGGCCTGAAGTCGTTGAGCTCCTTGGGGTGTGCCTTCTTTGGGACCAGTATGAGGCATGATGTCTTCCACAGCACAGGCTTTAAGCATTTTTGAGCATACTCTGTCTGGGCCAGCTGGTTTGTGACCCTGCTCCTCCTGCAGCCCATCATATGACTCGACTCGACTCGTTTTTTTTGCGTTTCCACTAGGGATAGTACGTGGTACCTGCTGCTGTTTTAGTATCTGCTCTGCTGAGGTTCCAAGCGAGCCAAGCTGATACTAAAATGTGTGTTCCTATGACGACCCCGCTCATGTTGAGGAGAAACTATAGTAATTGAAAAGGTGAAAAGAAGAGCTAGAACTGTATAGTGGAAAAGCGCCAATAGTCTTCATACCATCTCAGATCTCTCTCGGGTTACTCTACCTCTTTCAGTCTGACCCTGAGTTCCCCCTGTACACACTTAAACTCTGTCTGGTCTCCATCCTTGAACACCCTCTTCTTCTTAAACAGGTCCTTGACGTCGCTAGTAATCCAAGGTTTGTTATTTGGAAAGCAGTGTACAGATTTTGTGGGAACCACAACATCCATACAGAACTTGAGTCAGTGATGCAGTGTGTGCCCCCCCCAATGTCCTCACCTTGTGAATCCTGCAGCATGCTCCAGTTAGTAGACTCCAAACAAAGCATCCTCTGTCTCAGGAGTCCACTTTCTGAAGGTGTGTGGTTTTGGGTTGCTTTTGCACTTGTGGTTTGTACTTTGGCTAGAGGCAGAGGGGTGGCACTGTATGCATTTCTCACGTTTGCATACATAAGGTCTGTTGTCCTGTTTTTTCTTGTGGGACAGTTTGGTGAAAGTCAACTGTAGAGTGAATGACGTCAGAAACAGTTACTGCCAGCACTCGTAGTGTAACACGTTCAGAGACCCACCGCCAGTAACTCATGTCCCTGCTGTATATAGTCTCCTTAACTGTGACATGCCCCAGATTACACCACCTGTTGTTGATGAAGAGTGCAAGTCCTCCACCCCTGCACTTTCCACTCAGTTTTGGGTCTCTGTCTGCTCTTACGGTAGCATTTCAATAAAGCACAACATGCTACACTCCCTGTAGATCTTCAGGTTCCTCATCAGGGCAGCCAGCTCATCAGACTTGTTAGTCAGCAAGTTCACATTCCCCATCACCACCGAAGGAACAGAGGGCTTGTACCTCCACCGCGTCTCCAGGCACCTAGCGCTCACCTTAGCCCCAGCTCTGCAGCCATGGTAGCACGACTAAGCTCCTCAGGTATAGAGTAAACATCGCCAGCATTCCTTCTCAGTGCAGCTGATCTCTTGAATACCGCCTTTCATTGAAAAGTAAAAGTCATATCTTCAAGATAGGGTCAATGAAACAAACAACGTGAAGTAGAAAAAGGAGTTAAAAAAAAGATACTAGACAGCTGAGACTCAGTGAAGCTGGACAGCAGAGACTCAGTGAAGATGAGCAGCAGTTCTTTGGTGTTAACTACATGCTTTTTTCATTTCTTTATTCATATCAGGATGCTGCAGCAGAGAGCAGACTCTCCTGAACCCAGCTGTGTGTCCATGAAGAGTGACTGGTCTATGGGTCATCCTATTACGTTTAAAGATGGACAACCTGCTGATGGAAGGTAAGAATTTAACATCCAGTAATCAGAGCAGCATTTACAGGAATTCATTTAGTCATCATGACAGAACATCTTTAATAGGCTTGTGTGCAGATTTGAGTCATTAAATGTCCTTAAACGTGATGTTTCCTCCACAGAGTTCAGCAGCAGAGCTCAGAGGTTCCCAGTGATCAGTCTGCACAGCAGCATCAAACACAGCTGGACTCCATATTTATGGTGTGTACATGTACAAACACACCTTTTACTATTAACTCCCTCAACCACAGATGAAATAGTAAAGTTTCATTCAGGTCCTAACAGTGTCCATGCTGCTCTGTTTAGACCAGCAGGCCTTCAGACTGACACATGAATCACATGTTGTGTTCTACCAGTTTAAATGAAATGTTCACTTTATCTTTCTGTTCCAGCTGCTGGAGGAGAACATCCTCACTTTTGTGAAGAACGAGCTGAAGAGAGTCCAGAGGGGTCTGAGTCCAGATGACCCAGAATGCTTAGAGAGTCAGAGTGAGGATGAGGAGGTGTTGGACGGTGAGGAGGAAGAGCAGAGGAGGAGCAGCAGAGAAGCATTTCTGAAGATCACACTGCACTTCCTGAGGAGAATGAAGCAGGAGGAGCTGGCTGAGCATCTGCAGAGCAGTAAGAGGATTTGAACAGATTTAACATGATGGAGCGGAAATGGAGGCAACATGGGAGAGGTTTATATTTCAAACTCTGCTGTAAATATGCTGCACACATCTGCATCAGATCAGAGGCTGTTTGTCCTCCACTGATGAGCTGAATAAAACTGATGAAGGAGGAAAAACTACACAGACACACTTACATGTTCAGATTTCTAGACTTTCTGTAGGATCCACTCACTGTTTCATGTGTTGTTTGTTCATTTAGGAGCTTGTGCTGCAAAGTGTCGACGTAAACTCAAGTCTAACCTGGAGAAGAAGTTCCAGTGTGTGTTTGAGGGGATCGCTAAAGCAGGAAACCCAACCCTTCTGAATCAGATCTACACACCGCTCTACATCACAGAGGGAGGGACTGCAGAGGTCAATGATGAACATGAGGTCAGACAGATTGAAACAGCATCCCGGAAACCAGACAGACCAGAAACAACAATCAGACAAGAAGACATCTTTAAAGCCTCACCTGGAAGAGATGAACCAATCAGAACAGTGATGACAAAGGGAGTGGCTGGCATTGGGAAAACAGTCTTAACACAGAAGTTCACTCTGGACTGGGCTGAAGACAAAGCCAACCAGGACATACACTTCACATTTCCATTCACTTTCAGAGAGCTGAATGTGGCGAAAGAGAAAAAGTACAGCTTGGTGGAACTTGTTCATCACTTCTTTACTGAAACCAAAGAAGCAGGAATCTGCAGGTTTGAAGAGTTCCAGGTTGTGTTCATCTTTGACGGTCTGGATGAGTGTCGACTTCCTCTGGACTTCCACAACACTGAGATCCTGACTGATGTAACAGAGTCCACCTCAGTGGATGTGCTGCTGATAAACCTCATCAGGGGGAAACTGCTTCCCTCTGCTCGCCTCTGGATAACCACACGACCTGCAGCAGCCAATCAGATCCCTCCTGACTGTGTCGGCATGGTGACAGAGGTCAGAGGGTTCACTGACCCACAGAAGGAGGAGTACTTCAGGAAGAGATTCAGAGATGAGGAGCAGGCCAGCACCATCATCTCCCACATCAAGACATCACGAAGCCTCCACATCATGTGCCACATCCCAGTCTTCTGCTGGATCACTGCTACAGTTCTGGAGGATGTGTTGAAAAGCAGAGAGGGAGGAGAGCTGCCCAAGACCCTGACTGAGATGTACATCCACTTCCTGGTGCTTCAGTCCAAACTGAAGAACATCAAGTATGATGGAGGAGCTGAGACAGATCCACACTGGAGTCCAGAGAGCAGGAAGATGATTGAGTCTCTGGGAAAACTGGCTTTTGAGCAGCTGCAGAAAGGCAACCTGATCTTCTATGAATCAGACCTGACAGAGTGTGGCATCGATATCAGAGCAGCCTCAGTGTGCTCAGGAGTGTTCACACAGGTCTTTAAAGAGGAGAGAGGGCTGTACCAGGACAAGGTGTTCTGCTTCGTCCATCTGAGCCTTCAGGAGTTTCTGGCTGCTCTTCATGTCCATCTGACATTCATCAAGTCTGGAGTCAATCTGCTGGCAGAAGAACAAACAACATCCAGGTGGTCTACAATCTTTAAAGACAAACCTGAACCAACACGTTTCTACAAGAGTGCTGTGGACGAGGCCTTAAAGAGTCCAAATGGACACCTGGACTTGTTCCTCCGCTTCCTCCTGGGTCTTTCACTGCAGACCAATCAGACTCTCCTACGAGGTCTGCTGACACAGACAGGAAGTAGGTCAGAGACCAATCAGGAAACAGTCAAGTACATCAAGAAGAAGATCAGTGAGAATGTGTCTGCAGAGAGAAACATCAATCTGTTCCACTGTCTGAATGAACTGAATGATCGTTCTCTAGTGGAGGAGATCCAACAGTACCTGAGATCAGGAAGTCTCTCCACAGATAAACTGTCTCCTGCTCAGTGGTCAGCTCTGGTCTTCATCTTACTGTCATCAGAAAAAGATCTGGATGTGTTTGACCTGAAGAAATACTCTGCTTCAGAGGAGGCTCTTCTGAGGCTGCTGCCAGTGGTCAAAGCCTCCAACAAAGCTCTGTAGGTGCACACAGAACTATCCAGATTCATGTAGTTTCATCTTTGCTCAATGAAGAAAAGTAATGTTTGCAATTCTTTTGTTCTGCTGATTCTTCTCCAGGTTGAATGACTGCAACCTGTCAGAGAGAAGCTGTGCAGCTCTGTCCTCAGTTCTCAGCTCCCAGTCCTCTAGTCTGAGAGATCTGGACCTGAGTAACAACAACCTGCCGGATTCAGGAGTGAAGCAGCTGTGTGCTGCACTGGAGAGTCCACACTGTATACTTGAAACTCTCCTACTGCCATCAGAAAAAGATCTGGACGTGTTTGACCTGAAGAAATACTCTGCTTCAGAGGCGGTTCTTCTGAGGCTGCTGCCAATGGTCAAAGCCTCCAACAAAGCTCTGTAAGTACTCAGATAGTTGGCTTCATTTATTATTATTTAGATCCTCTGCTGTCTTTTTTAAATAAATTTAAAAAAAATTGTTCTTCATATTTCCAGACTGAGTGGCTGTAACCTCTCAGAGAGAAGCTGTGCAGCTCTGTCCTCAGTTCTCAGCTCCCAGTCCTCTAGTCTGAGAGATCTGGACCTGAGTAACAACAACCTGCAGGATTCAGGAGTGAAGCAGATTTCTGCTGGACTGGAGAGTCCACACTGTGGACTGGAAACTCTCAGGTTAGTTTTATTACTGTGTATATAAAGTCATGTTTTTGGGTTCTCTTCAGTTTCTAGTTTACATGAAGAGTTTATGATACCAAAAAGATTTAGTGTACTGTCTGAGCTGAAGTGATGTAACATCAAATCCCACACCGAGCGGTCCTATCCTGCATGTCATTCCCCCTCTCTGCCCCCAGTTTCTGTCATTTAATCTTCAATAAAGACTTGATGTGCATTAAGTCATGAAAGTGTAATATAATTGAATTAATAACAGAAAATATACAACACTGAATTACTGTCATGTTTTCTACATGCATCAAAATGTATCAAAATAAAATACCGTATTTTTGAATTTTTTTTAAACAACCTTTTTCTAAAAGCATTTTTCATCTATCCCTTCACTTGTACACTACCTGGAAAAACATCTGAAAGCAGGAGACTCCTCCTATAATCAGTCAATAGATTAGATATGCTGACCCTTCAAAATAAACCTCTGTCCTGAGAAATGTTCCTAACGTATACTTATTTACTCTCTTGGTGTAATAGATTACTATGAATCAGTGACAATAACTCAAAGACAAACAATCCAAATTGATGATTTATTTAGAAATATAAACTAGGTAGCATTTTAACCGTTTCAGTAATTTAACACCATCACTACCAAACTGATGCTGAGTTTCATCACAGTTGAATAATGTTGTATACACGTGAAACCTCTATCTAAAAAAAATCTGGTTGTCACATTAATACCATCCAACCAGTTAAGCCAATAATTATGACATTATCAATAATTTCTTATTGGAAATGTGCAAGAGGTTGGAAATATCCTTGTTTGAGATCAAGTCACCATCGCACTGAAATATTTCATAGGTCAGAGAACAGACAAATTTAAAGTCTAGAAAAAAAACTGTAAAACAGAAAAATGAAAGAGAAAAAAGCAAACTCAAGTGTTGCTATCAAAGCTTGTGAACTGAAGTCCTTGTGTGTGTAACCTTAGCCACCTTAGTTAGTGGTGTCTCCTCAGTTGATGCCTTTTAGCACAACTAACTTCTCAAACAGTGTTGCATTCAGACGTTGGCAAGTGTAAAACAGCGCCAAAAATTCCCAGTGGCTGAGGGCGGTAACACAGGGCTTGACCATGCGAGGGTGCCTCAGACAGACAGAGAGATTTCATATATAGACAGATAGACAATGAAAATACAAAAATACACAACACTGAAGTATTTTGATACAAAATATGAAGGCATTTTCATAATCTCAATAAAATATAAATTACAAAGTAGTATTTTGTATTTTAAATACATGTATTTGTAACGGCTGGTCAATGTGGACCCAGTTGCAGGAAGGGGAAGCGAGGCAGAGGTACAAAGTCCAGTAAGGCAAGTTCTTTAATCCAAGATGAGGCAGGTGGTCATACACGAAAAGGCTCGCAGGAATCAGGCAACCAAAACAGGCAAGGAGCAGGCAGAAAATCTGAGGTTAAAAAACAAACCGGTCTTACACAAGGAAACAGACATGAACAACTCGGGAAAGCAAGTACAGGGTAACAAAGATAATCTGGCCCGGAAGACATGGTGGGGGGGGGGGGGGCGGGGTTATATACACAGGGAGGCAAGACACAGGTGAAACAAATAGGTAATCAACTAAGGCGGGAAAAAGAACAAAGAGGGGAAGTAAAACTGACAGCACAGGGGAAGACTAGACTTTCAAAATAAAACAGGAAGTGTACAACACAACATAAAATACAGAGTCTAACAGTATTAGAAATACTGCCCATCCCTGTGCAGGTGAACATAAAAAGCAGATCTGCTGCTCAGGAAATGTTTCTGATTTTCTTTACATTTAACTTTTTTTGTATAAAATACAAATTAAATGTTTAAATGTTTAAACACTGAATTAAATTAAATAATAAATATGATGGAAGACACTAAGTTGCCTAATTAAATGATTGTGATCACACAGTGAACATTGTTGGAATGAAAAATAATAACTAAGTTAAAACATCAGTACATTTCTCTGAAATCTTCTTTAGATGTGGAACAATATTTCTTCTGCCAACATAAATCAGAATGCAGCCTCCAGCAGGAACATGTGCTTTCACTCCTACTAGTAACCTAAAATGTATCTGCATGACACCAACATACAGCAGGGGGCGCTGAGTGTGAACATAAAGGCCTGAAGGACAAAATCCTGTTTATTGAGTTGAGAATGTTTTTAAGCTCATTAGATGAAGTGTTGTGTGTGTTCAGTCTGTCAGGATGTCTGATCACAGAGGAAGGCTGTGCTTCTCTGGCCTCAGCTCTGAGGTCCAACCCCTCCCATCTGAGAGAGCTGGACCTGAGCTACAATCATCCAGGAGACTCAGGAGAGAAGCTCCTGTCTGCTGTACTGGAGGATCCACACTGGAGACTGGACACTCTCAGGTATGGACAGACAGATGGACACTCTCAGGTATGGACAGACAGATGGACACTCTCAGGTATGGACAGACAGGTAGACACTCTCAGGTATGGACAGATGGACACTCTCAGGTATGGACAGACAGGTGGACACTCTCAGGTATGGACAGACAGGTGGACACTCTCAGGTATGGACAGACAGGTGGACACACTCAGGTATGGACAGACAGGTGGACACTCTCAGGTATGGACAGACAGGTGGACACTCTCAGGTACGGACAGACAGATGGACACTCTCAGGTATGGACAGACAGGTGGACACTCTCAGGTATGGACAGACAGGTGGACACTCTCAGGTATGGACAGATGGACACTCTCAGGTATGGACAGATGGACAGACACTCTGACTAACTGAGGGACTCTGGTTCATGTTTAATGGTGGATATGAGTGAAGGTGTATGAAGCTGATTGTGTCTTTGTCTCTTCCTCCAGGATGGACCATGGTGGACTGCAGACACTGAAACCTGGTCTGAGGAAGTGTGAGTGTGTTTTCAGTTTGATTCATGAGAACTTTGAGAAAAACTGGATGAAATATGTAAAAGAAGTGAAAAAAGATCAAAATGATGGAAACTGTGTTTAGTCAGAAATGGGCGTGGCCTAAACTGACATTTATCTTGAACCAATGAATCCATGAAACAGAAATTTCCTTCTGTTGGTCACAGTTCAGGAGTTAAAAGAGAAATGTTTTATAAATGTCCACATGGTGGCGCTACCTGCTCCATAATGTCCCTCATGTCTCTCCTGCAGATAAAGTTCATTCATTCATACTGACTTCAGCTGTTTGGAGCATTTGGACTAAAATGTGTTTGTAACAGACGACAGTTTGAGATGAAAATAACAGACTTGATGTGCAAAGACCTTCACTTTACACCAAACCTGATGAACAAACATGAATATTACTGAATATCACTGTCATGTTGACTGTTCATGTTCTAACTGAACTGTTAAAGGTTCACTTACTCTGTATGTCCAAAGCTTTCAGTCACATCTCATGGTCTTCCTCAGTGATGGAGTGTCTCAGTTGTCATGGAGATGGTTTAAGTTTGAATGGTTTCAGTAAAGTAGTTAATAAATCAACAGATGATAAACTGCAGCTGTATTGTGTCTCGTTCTCTCCATCAGATGCCTGTGAACTGGAACTGGATCCAAACACAATGAACAGAAAACTCAAACTGTCTGATAACAACAGGAAGGTGACATATGTGAAGGAGAATCAGTCATATCCTTATCATCCAGACAGATTTGACTTCTACTCTCAGCTGCTGTGTAGAAATGATCTGACTGGTCGCTGTTACTGGGAGGTCGAGTGGAGAGGAATAGTTCATATATCAGTGAGTTACAGAAGAATCAGCAGGAAAGGACGCAGAGATGACTGTTGGTTTGGAAGGAATGATCAGTCCTGGTGTCTGGACTGCTCTGATGATGGTTGTTACTCTGTCTGGCACAATAACAGCAGAACAACCATCTCCTCCTCCTCCTCCTCCTCCTCCTCCTCCTCCTCTGTCTCTAACAGAGTAGCAGTGTATGTGGACTGTCCTGCTGGCACTCTGTCCTTCTACAGAGTCTCCTCTGACACACTGATCCACCTCCACACCTTCAACACCACATTCACTGGACCTCTGTGTGCTGGGTTTGGGTTCTGGTCCTGGTCTGGTTCAGTCTCTCTGGTTCCTCTGTAGGAGGGAGAGTCTCTGTGTCCTCTGTAGGAGGGAGAGTCTCTCTGTGTCCTCTGTAGGAGGGAGAGTCTCTCTGGTTCCTCTGTAGGAGGGAGAGTCTCTCTGGTTCCTCTGTAGGAGGGAGAGTCTCTCTGTGTCCTCTGTAGGAGGGAGAGTCTCTCTGGTTCCTCTGTAGGAGGGAGAGTCTCTCTGGTTCCTCTGTAGGAGGGAGAGTCTCTCTGTGTCCTCTGTAGGAGGGAGAGTCTCTCCTGTGGACAGAAACTCTGCTGACTGAAGATCAGCTGCTGAAATCAAACATCACACACACTCTGCACTGTGAAGCAGATCTGTCTCAGACTCAAACACTCAGTTATTTTTCCTTCTACATGATTCATTGATTAGTCTCAGTTGACTCTGCTGTTGTTACTGTCAGGATCCAATGAGCAGCATGCAGCTCTATTCATGTTTCAATCTAATAACATCTGTCCAGCTGTGGAAGCCCAGTGTTTTTGTGCTTCTCACGTGTATTTTATCTGATCATCATCAATAAAAACTATTCATGACATTATTGTTGAAAGCATCCTCACTTTACTGACACAATGGAAAATATAACCAGAAAATAGCCACCAGTCAGTCATCTGTACAATCCTCCAGGAACATAACATTACTGTGTTCTGGTTTGTTTTTATATTTAATGTAATAGAGTCGTCATGTATTGAAAGTTCAGAGCGTAACGTTAGCATAATGTTAGCGTAACGTTAGTGTAACGTTAGCGTGTTGAACGTGTGAACAGACAGGAAACGTGTTCAGTTTCATGTTTTTAGTTTTTTTTATTTTATTTATCTCATACAAAAAAACTACTGAATATTAAACAGACAGTCGTCATTTGGCACTCAGCATCGACCCCCCCCCCCCGCCCCGCCCCCCCTCCCCCGAAGGATGAAAGCTTTCGTCCATCTGTAGAAAATGTGCATATCTGAGCTGCAGAGAACGAACATGAACAATCAATAACTTGTGACGACAGGACGAATCAAATCAATAACTGATAATAATGATTCTGCAGGAATGTGACGATGATCAGCTGTGACGACGATCAGCTGTGACGACGATCAGCTGTGACGATGATCAGCTGGAAGCAGGAAGTCGTTTCACATCATGGCAGAAAACTGAACTCTACAAAAACTGATCCATAAAATAATAAAATAATAAAATATCCACTTTGATAAAAACTGATTTTATATTAGTGTGTTTGGCGCCACCAGCTGGTGATCAGCTGTAACTGCAGCTGTTTCACCAAAATGAACATGATGATGTCATCAGCAAAGTGTTCTATCTCCATGACGACGCTCCCCACTGCAGACTTCCTGTTTGAATCATTAAATAAAAGTCTGCAGTCAGATGTAATTCTTTAACCCTTAAACAGCCCTTACTAGTTATGTTATTTGCACCTAAAGGAAGGAAGGAAGGAAGGAAGGAAGGGAAGCAAGGGAGGAAGGAAAGGAAGGGAAGGAGGAAGGGAAACAAGGGAGGAAGAAGGAAGGAAAGGGAGGAAGGAAGGAAGGACAGGAGGGAGGGAGGAAGGGAAGGAAGGGAGGAAGAAGGAAGGAAAGGAAGGAGGGAGGAAGGAAGGAAGGAAAGGAGGGAGGGAGGAAGGGAAGGAAGGGAGGAAGAAGGAAGGAAAGGAAGGAGGGAGGAAGGAAGGAAGGAAAGGAGGGAAGAAGGAAGGAAAGGAGGGAGGAGATGAAGGAAGGAAGAAAGAAAGGAAGGAGGGAACATTTACCCTAACAGCTGAACTTAGATCTGAGGAAGGAAGGAAGGAAGGACAGATGAAGGAAGGAAGGAAGGAAGGACAGAGGAAGGACCCGGGAGGACAACAGGAAGGTTAAAGAGTGTGTATCTCCTGGTGCACGCTGCCTGTTTAAGGGTTAAAGCTGAGTGAGTGAGTGACTGAGTTGTTTTTTGGGGTAAATGGAGACAAATATGAATTAATAATAAATAAAAAGAACCTGTAGAGATTTTAGAGCAGAGGAGTCAAACTCATCTTCATTCAAGGGCCACATACACACCAATCTGATCTCATGTGGGCCGCATCATTAAAAAGATGGAGGGAAGGAAGGAAGGAAGGAAGGAAATAATGAATAAGAAGGGAAGGAAGGAAAGACAGGCAAAGGGAAGGAGGGAAAAAAGGTAGGAAAGAGAGATAGTAAAGGACGGACAGACAGAAGGAAGAAAGGACAGAAGGAACAAAGAAAGGAAAAAAAGGAAGGTAGGAAGGACAGAAGGAAGGTAGGACAGATGGTAGGAAGGTAGGAAGGACAGATGGAAGGAAGGTAGGAAGGACAGATGGTAGGAAGGACAGATGGAAGGAAGGTAGGAAGGACAGATGGTAGGAAGGACAGATGGTAGGAAGGACAGATGGTAGGAAGGAACGAAGAAAGGAAAAAAGGAAGGTAGGAAGGACAGATGGAAGGAAGGACAGAAGGAACGAAGAAAGGAATTAAGGAAGGTAGGAAGGACAGATGGAAGGAAGGACAGAAGGAACGAAGAAAGGAATTAAGGAAGGACAGAAGGAAGGAAGGAAGGACAGATGGTAGGAAGGACAGATGGTAGGAAGGACAGATGGAAGGAAGGACAGATGGAAGGAAGGACAGATGGAAAGAAGGAAAGAAGGAACGAAGGAAGGTAAAAAGGAAGGTAGGAAGAACAGATGGAAGGAAGAAAGGGAGGAAGGACAGAAGGAAGAAAGGAAGGACATATGGAAGGTAGGACAGAAGGAAAAAAGGAAGGACATATGGAAGGAAGGACAGAAGGAAGAAAGGAACGAAGGAACAAAGAAAGGAAAAAAGGAAGGTAGGAAGGACAGAAGGAAGGTAGGAAGGACAGAAGGAAGGAAAAGAGCACTGGAGGGAAAGTGGGCCGGACCGCACCCCTCGGCGGGCCGTATCTGGAGGAATAAAAACGTTTCTGAGCTTCTGACGTTTAAATAAAAGTAAGAGTTGTTTTAATGTTTTTCTGTATTTAAAAGATTAATTTAAAAAAGTGAAGAAAGTGAAATAAAGGTTTAACTATGAGGAGAAACTTCAGATGAGCTGAACCCTGGATCTTTATAAATATAAATATGTAGATTTGCAACCAGAATGATTTCATCTGTTTCCTGTTTCCTGTTTCCTGTTTCCTGCCATGATGTCAAAATAAAACGTCTGGTTCAAAAACTGGAATAAAAAAAGATCCTGACATGAGTTCAGGTGAGTTTCTACCTGTCAATCATCTTCAACCACCAGGTGAGTTTCTACCTGTCAATCATCTTTAACCACCAGGTGAGTTTCTACCTGTCAATCATCTTTAACCAACCAGGTGAGTTTCTACCTGTCAATCATCTTTAACCAGCAGGTGAGTTTCTACCTGTCAATCATCTTTAACCACCAGGTGAGTTTCTACCTGTCAATCATCTTTAACCAGGTGAGTTTCTACCTGTCAATCATCTTTAACCAACCAGGTGAGTTTCTACCTGTCAATCATCTTTAACCAGGTGAGTTTCTACCTGTCAATCATCTTTAACCAGGTGAGTTTCTACCTGTCAATCATCTTTAACCACCAGGTGAGTTTCTACCTGTCAATCATCTTTAACCAGGTGAGTTTCTACCTGTCAATCATCGTTAACCACCAGGTGAGTTTCTACCTGTCAATCATCTTTAACCAACCCACCAGGTGAGTTTCTACCTGTCAATCATCTTTAACCACCAGGTGAGTTTCTACCTGTCAATCATCTTTAACCAGGTGAGTTTCTACCTGTCAATCATCTTTAACCACCAGGTGAGTTTCTACCTGTCAATCATCTTTAACCACCAGGTGAGTTTCTACCTGTCAATCATCTTTAACCACCAGGTGAGTTTCTACCTGTCAATCATCTTTAACCAGGTGAGTTTCTACCTGTCAATCATCTTTAACCAGGTGAGTTTCTACCTGTCAATCATCTTTAACCACCAGGTGAGTTTCTACCTGTCAATCATCTTTAACCAACCAGCAGGTGAGTTTCTACCTGTCAATCATCTTTAACCACCAGGTGAGTTTCTACCTGTCAATCATCTTTAACCACCAGGTGAGTTTCTACCTGTCAATCATCTTTAACCAACCACCAGGTGAGTTTCTACCTGTCAATCATCGTTAACCACCAGGTGAGTTTCTACCTGTCAATCATCTTTAACCACCAGGTGAGTTTCTACCTGTCAATCATCTTTAACCACCAGGTGAGTTTCTACCTGTCAATCATCTTCAACCACCAGGTGAGTTTCTACCTGTCAATCATCTTTAACCACCAGGTGAGTTTCTACCTGTCAATCATCTTTAACCACCAGGTGAGTTTCTACCTGTCAATCATCTTTAACCACCAGGTGAGTTTCTACCTGTCAATCATCTTTAATTAACCAGGTGAGTTTCTACCTGTCAATCATCTTTAACCACCAGGTGAGTTTCTACCTGTCAATCATATCTGGTCACATGACTTTTCTCTCCCGGAGAGTAACGAGGTGGGCGGGATCTTTCCTGTCAATCACCCCCCCCCCCCCCCCCCCCCGTCAGTCAGACTACATTACCCATGATCCTCGGCGGCAGCAGACATGATTCTCAAAGATCTCAAAGACGACCGATCGATGGAAGGAGCCGATCGAGTCGATTGATCTCATTTAAATGTTTTTAGTGTCCTTCAGCTCGACTGTATGGAAGCCCAAAGCGTCGATATTAAAAAAAAAAAACAGAAATAATCACATGAATAAACTTTAAATATATAAATGAACCAACAATTTGTGAAAGTATGTATAATAATGATTAATCTATTATACAACATTTTAATTATTACTGACTGTTTCTTTCTCTTTGGAATAAAAACACTGTTCAGGTTTTTACAGCAGTCCGAGTTGACATTTAAATATTTGATGTTTTAAAAATGAAAATTAAAAACTGTTTCTATGAGAACAATAATTAAATGTTTAACGTTAATAAAAGTAGGATTTTACTACTTTATAAATCATTGTTTCATTTATATATTTTATTAAATGTACTCATGTGATTATTTATTACTTATTAATTTATACAGTATTTAACCCTCCGTATCTTTGACACTTCCTGTCGATAAAAAATAAAGTAACTTATCTTCAACATGTCAGAATAAAAGTCTTCAGCTGATCAGCTCAGTGAGTTAATCAATTTCTGATGAATTCAACACTTTTATTCTGAAATCTGCACCTGAGAACAAATATAAAGATAATAAATGTTTATATTTTAATCACATGGTGCAAATTTCAGAATAAAAGCCTTTAATCGACAGCTGCTGGTTTTGGTCTGCTGGTGAGAACAGGTCCAGGTCAGGTACGAACATTCAGACCTTTATTTTATAACTTTGCATAAATGAACTTCCTGTCCGACTCCTCGTTAGTGCTTCTTGTTGATTCGTCGGGATCTCCGCAGGCCCCGCCTCCTGCGGTTCTGATTGGACATCCAGGACCGCAGGAAGTACTTATCGGGGCTCCTCCTGCGGCCGGTCTGGTTCTCCAGGTCGAACTGTCTCTGCAGCTTCAGGGCCAGCGCTCGGTCCTGCTGGATCTGGCCCCGCCTCGGGTCCTGGTCTCGGTCCGAGTCCACGTGTTTGGTCTTCTGGTTCCTCTTCGGACCCCTCCGGGAGGTAGACTGGTGCTCGGACTCCTTCCTGGGACCCTGCGAGTCCTTCGGCATTAACTTACAGGCCTGGAAGCCGGAGTTCTTGGTGTAGGGAGAGAAGGAACGTTTGCGGCTGAACAGCGCTCCGCCGCACGGCTCCGGAGCGCCCGACGCCTCGAAGTCCGCTCCCCCCCTGAAGGCCGCCTCGCCGTAGCGGATTGCCGGGACCCGGATCTTTACAGACTGTTTCTGGAAGGCGTCCGAGTCTCCCGGCGGCGGGTCGAACAGCAGCTTCCTCTTGTTGGCGGAGGCGACGGCGTCTCCGGCGGCGCTCGGCTGCATCTCAGGGACCGGACTCGTCAGCGTGGCTTTGGAGTTCACTTTGAGGCTCTGGCGGTCCAGCTCGATCTGACGCCACTTCTGCAGCACGGCGGGACTCGCCTCGTAGCTGGTGGCCTTCTGCAGACCGCGCGTCAGGTTCCTTGGCGTGGACTTGACGATGGTGGGCTCCAGCAGGCGGCCGTCCGGCAGCCGTTTGGGGGGCGTGCACGGCGAGCACACGATGGGCTTGAAGTGGTTGAGCTCCTCCGAGATGCTGTCGTTGCTCTCGGGGCTGACGGAGCGCTCCGGGCCGAGCGGCGTCGACCACGATGATGTCATCACCGCGCGCCACGGGAGGCGGCGGTCGGCGGCGACGGGAGCCGAGACCGACCGACTGTTCTCAGAGGAGAGAAGGATTCCTGCTGAGGAGCTGTGGCCCACCTGCAACACACACATATACACACACTAAGGATGCCTTCTGTAATAAATATCATACTTGCTGTGTTGTATTAAATATTAAATATAAATAGTATTGGATGTGTGTGGGAGGGGACATTATAATAAGGTTCAATTGGTTTCATCATGTGGAATCCGGTCTTTCGCTATGAAGATGCCGCGTTCCTTATTTATTTATGTTTCTCTTAATTGGTTGAAACTGTTGTTGGAAAGCAGCTGCAACAGACGGTTGTGTTTGAGCTGATGAACCAGCTCCACAGGGTAATGATGTGTAGGGTCTCTGGTAGTCGCCATCGGTAGTCGCTGTGGTCTCTGGTAGTCGCTGTGGTCTCTGGTAGTCGCCATCGGTAGTCGCTGTGGTCTCTGGTAGTCGCCATCGGTAGTCGCTGTGGTCTCTGGTAGTCGCCATCGGTAGTCGCTAAGGTCTCTGGTAGTCGCTATGGTCTCTTGTAGTCGCCATCGGTAGTCACTATGGTCTCTGGTAGTCGCTGTGGTGTCTGGTAGTCGCTGTGGTCTCTGGTAGTCGCCATCGGTAGTCGCTAAGGTCTCTGGTAGTCGCTATGGTCTCTTGTAGTCGCCATCGGTAGTCACTATGGTCTCTGGTAGTCGCTGTGGTGTCTGGTAGTCGCTGTGGTCTCTGGTAGTCGCCATCGGTAGTCGCTATGGTCTCTGGTAGTCACCATCGGTAGTCGCCATCGGTGGTCGCTGTGGTGTCTGGTAGTCGCTGTGGTCTCTGGTAGTCGCCATCGGTAGTCGCTGTGGTCTCTGGTAGTCGCCATCGGTAGTCGCTATGGTCTCTGGTAGTCGCTGTGGTCTCTGGTAGTCGCTATGGTCTCTGATAGTCGCCATCGGTAGTCACTATGGTCTCTGGTAGTCGCTGTGGTGTCTGGTAGTCGCTGTGGTCTCTGGTAGTCGCAATCGGTAGTCACTGTGGTGTCTGGTAGTCACTGTGGTCTCTGGTAGTCGCTGTGGTGTCTGGTAGTCGCTGTGGTCTCTGGTAGTCGCTGTGGTGTCTGGTAGTCCCTATGGTCTCTGGTAGTCGCTATGGTGTCTGGTAGTCGCTGTGGTCTCTGGTAGTCGCTGTGGTGTCTGGCAGTCGCTATGGTCTCTGGTAGTCGCTGTGGTGTCTGGTTGTCGCTGTGGTCTCTGGTTGTCGCTGTGGTCTCTGGTAGTCCCTATGGTCTCTGGTAGTCGCTATGGTCTCTGGTAGTCGCTATGGTCTCTGGTAGTCGCTGTGGTGTCTGGTAGTCCCTGTGGTCCCTGGTAGTCGCTATGGTCTCTGGTAGTCGCCATCGGTAGTCACTATGGTCTCTGGTAGTCGCTGTGGTGTCTGGTAGTCCCTGTGGTCCCTGGTAGTCGCCATCGGTAGTCACTATGGTCTCTGGTAGTCGCTGTGGTGTCTGGTAGTCCCTGTGGTCCCTGGTAGTCGTTGTGGTCTCTGGTAGTCGTTGTGGTCTCTGGTAGTCGCCATCGGTAGTCGCTATGGTCTCTGGTAGTCCCTGTGGTCTCTGGTAGTCGCTGTGGTCTCTGGTAGTCGCTGTGGTCTCTGGTAGTCCCTGTGGTCTCTGGTAGTCGTTGTGGTGTCTGGTAGTCGTTGTGGTCTCTGGTAGTCGCTGTGGTCTCTGGTAGTCGCTGTGGTCTCTGGTAGTCGTTGTGGTTTCTGGTCGTCGCTGTGGTCTCTGGTAGTCGCTATGGTCCCTGGTAGTCGCCATCAGTAGTCGCTGTGGTCTCTGGTAGTCGCTGTGGTCTCTGGTAGTCGCTATGGTCTCTGGTAGTCGCTGTGGTCTCTGGTAGTCGCTGTGGTGTCTGGTAGTCTCTGTGGTCTCTGGTAGTCGCCATCAGTAGTCGCTGTGGTCTCCGGTAGTCGCCATCGGTAGTCCCTATGGTCTCTGGTGGTCGCTACGGTGTCTGGTAGTCGCTATGGTGTCTGGTAGTCGCTGTGGTCTTTGGTAGTCACTGTGGTCTCTGGTAGTCCCTGTGGTCTCTGGTAGTCCCTGTGGTCTCTGGTAGTCGCTGTGGTCTCTGGTGGTCTCTGGTAGTCGCTATGGTCTCTGGTAGTCGTTGTGGTCTCTGGTAGTCCCTGTGGTCTCTGGTAGTCGTTGTGGTTTCTGGTGGTCGCTGTGGTCTCTGGTGGTCGCTGTGGTCTCTGGTAGTCGTTGTGGTCTCTGGTAGTCCCTGTGGTCTCTGGTAGTCGTTGTGGTCTCTGGTAGTCGCTATGGTCTCTGGTAGTCGCTGTGGCCTCTGGTAGTCACAGTGGTCTCTGGTAGTCGCCATCGGTAGTCGCTATGGTGTCTGGTAGTCCCTGTGGTCTCTGGTAGTCGTTGTGGTGTCTGGTAGTCACTGTGGTCTCTGAACTATCGCGGGTCACCTTAGTGTACTGAACCAAACAGGAAGTACTGAACGGTTCAATACAAAGTTGAATACCGTTGCATCCTCAGCACACACACACACACACATACACACACACATACACACACACATACACACACACACACACACACACACACACACACACACACACACACACACACATACTCTGTCCATGATGGCCGCCGGCTGTGGGAACGTCTTCATCTTCCCTCCGTCCTCCACCGGGTCCGTACAGCTGCGACTCCTCTGAGCACCACTGAAGAAGAAACACAGGTCAGGGGTCAGACAGGTAGGAGAGTCACTACCCGATGTGAGTCACACAAGCGCCGTCATCGTCGGCCATCTTGGACAAACTACTGTTATAGGTCACCACCGCTCCCTCTGCTGGAGCCCTGCAGTAACTACACCACCGCTCCCTCTGCTGGAGCCCTGCAGTAACTACACCACCGCTCCCTCTGCTGGAGCCCTGCAGTAACTACACCACCGCTCCCTCTGCTGGAGCCCTGCAGTAACTACACCACCGCTCCCTCTGCTGGAGCCCTGCAGTAACTACACCACCGCTCCCTCTGCTGGAGCCCTGCAGTAACTACACCACCGCTCCCTCTGCTGGAGCCCTGCAGTAACTACATCACTGCTCCCCCTGCTGGAGCCCTGCAGTAACTACATCACTGCTCCCTCTGCTGGAGCCCTGCAGTAACTACACCATCGCTCCCTCTGCTGACAGGTGAGGTCAGAGGTCAGAGGTCGACTCACCTGGCGGTTGACGAGTTTTTAGTTTTCCTGACGAAGGCGGAGACGTTTCTGATCCTCCTGCTGATTGGCTCCTCATTCTCTGAATCAGACACCACCCCCTGAAACACACACACACACACACACACACACACACACACACAGGTCAGAGCACTGCAAACACCTGTAACCATGGTGATGAAGGTGATGATGATGATGATGAAGGTGATGATGATGATGATGGCTTACAGGATCTTCATCATGGCGGACTGACGCTGACTCGTCTTTACAGATGTGGAAGTTTCTCCTCCTCAGATCATCTTCACCCAGCAGCTGGAACACAGACAACATTATTAACATGTTAATAATTATTATATTAGATTATTAATAATTATTACATTATATTATTAACATGATATTAACAGGTTATAATAATATATTCAGCTTAAATCATCGTGTGTAATAAAGGTTAGACTGACTTTGTGTTTGGTGTCTGCAGACTTCAGGACGACGGCGGGACAAACGAACACTTCTGAAAACAACCAAAGTTTATTATCTGTTATTCATATTCATATTTATATTTATATTCATAACAACTAATATTTATAACAACTTTAATCAATTCATCCAGAAAATGATCAACAGATGAATCAATAACCATCATTAGTTGAAGCTTTAGAGGAAACAGCAAACTGTAAAATAATGAAACTATGAACAAATAAACACATTTAAACACTAATATAAAGCACCTTTATTATATTATATTATATCTGACAGACAACTGGTTGCTTCATGTCTGATTTGATCCGATCAGCTGTTCAAATGTTCAAATATTCACTTTTTAAACATTTCTACTTTTTAAAACTTAATATAAATAATCAATCAGCTGCAAACACAGACTCAAACATGTTCAATATAAACCCAGTAATATAATATCATGTAAAATAACCAATAACCAGCATTAAAGGAGCATATTAAAAGCTGTGTTGCGGTATGAAGGTAAATCAGGTTTATTATCTAATAATCAATAAAACAAAGATAAGCAGCAGACTGAAAACAAGTCTAGACAAGTCCAGGATCAGCTGATCAGCTCCCAGCTGCTGACTCATTAACATCAGTCTGCAGCTTTCTGTCTTACATCTCTGAGTCTCTTCATTTATATTAAACTACATTAAACACATTAAAGCAGCTGGAGCCTCCACACGGACCCTCGGGCTGTCTGTGTCCGGGAATGGAAGCTGACAGCCGGTCAGACGCCTGCAGGCCTCCCGCTGCTCCGAAGTTACTCTAAAGTTATAAAACACTCTTATTAACTCTAATAAAGTAGAATAAACTATCACAAAGTGTTAGAAAGTCTAGTAAACTTCAACAAAGTGAAGTAAAGTGTTGTCTGTGTCGGTAGATGTGAGAGCAAGCAGCGGAGCAGCAGCGGAGCTTTCCCCCGGTAGCCGCACTGACCTCTCCGGGAGTCTCCGTCCCTCCTGCCCGGCCTGCTGCTGCTCCTCTCGGCCTCGCTCCTCCTGCGGACCCGCTCCTCGCTGCCGGAGCTCCGGCACAGCGGGCAGGCCGGCGGGGCTCCGGGCTCCGCGCACCGCCTCCCCTCGTCCTCCCGCGGGCTGCAGGCGGCTCCGGACCGGGAGCCTGACCGGGAGCCGGACCGGTCCGCGGGCACGGCCCTCCCGGCGGCGCTGGCCGGTCTGCCGGGCGGAGCGGCGGACCCTGCGGACCCTGCGGTCGCCATCTTCCCTGGTGAGTCTTCTCTCTCCGGTCCGCGCGCTACAAGCCCCGCCCCGCCGCGGAGCTGGAACAGCGCGCGAGCTTCAATTTCACAATAAAATACTTTATTATGAAAAACCTGGAGAGAACCTGGAGAACCTGGAGAACCAGCAGAGAACCAGGAGAGAACCAGGAGAGAACCAGCAGAGAACCTAGTGAGAACCTAGTGAGAACCTGGAGAGAACCAGGAGAGAACCCGGAGAACCAGCAAAAGATGTAGAGAACCAGGACAGAACCAGGAGAGAACCAGGAGAGAACCAGGACAGAACCAGGACAGAACCAGGAGAGAACCAGGACAGAACCAGGAGAGAACCAGGACAGAACCAGGACAGAACCAGGAGAGAACCAGGACAGAACCAGGACAGAACCAGGACAGAACCAGGAGATTACCAGGACAGAACCAGGACAGAACCAGGAGAGAACCTGGAGAGAACCAGGACAGAACCAGGAGAGAACCAGGACAGAACCAGGACAGAACCAGGAGATTACCAGGACAGAACCAGGACAGAACCAGGAGAGAACCTGGAGAGAACCAGGACAGAACCAGGAGAGAACCAGGAGAGAACCAGGACAGAACCAGGAGAGAACCAGGAGAGGAGGAAGAGGAAGATCTGGTTCTCAGAGAGTCTGAAGGTGTAAATATTTATGATGATTATATTCAACATGTGATGACATCACAGCTGCTGCGGTTCTTACGGCAGGAACCCTGACTGATGTGTCTCTACACAATAAGAGCACGCACTTCCTGTTTAAGTAACAGGAAGTGCCACAGCTGACCCCCCCACTTCTTTCTGATTTTCACAATAAAGCAGGATCCTGGTCAGCTGACCCGTAGTTACAGTAATCACCTTCACCTCCTTTCTAAATGTTCAGATCCAGATCCAGATTCAGATTCAGGTTCAGATTCAGGTTCAGATCTTCTCTCAGTTGGAACATTTAAGATCTGAACCATGAACTCGTCTTTCTGCAGCATCTCTAGAATATTCTGTAGATGATCATCTGTGTTTTATGTTCATGTTTCTTTACTCTTTAGTTATGATGTCGTGTCTCACAGAGGAACAGACAACCAGCCGTCTGCAGGTATTAATATTATATACATACTTATATTATATATACTTTCTTTATATGCAATAAATATAAAAATAAATATGAACAGAGTCTGATGAGCAGATTTAGGAGCTGAGACTATTTTAATTTTACTGCTGCAAACAGTAATAGTGATTTATTTATTTTGGTCCAACATAAATAAATATAATAATAAAGAATCAGATTAAAAGAAAAACACAAATTATTACATTTATATCATATTAAATATGAATTATTACAGTTTTTAATCTGTAACTCTGCTGTTAGACAGTAAGATAAATGATCTCTGTGACTTCCTCCTTTATTCCTTTATTTCTTTATTTCTGACAATAATAAAAACTTGAAACTTCTCTTTTAGAACATGTAGATATTTATATATTTATATTTTATAACATCATGAAGTTAATGAACTCTTTATATTACAGTTGAAATCATCTTCACTTCACTGTGCTGTAATATCAGTATTTTAGGTCTATTTCTGTTTAATAATATATATTTATATATTCTCACTTTAAACCTGCAGCAATAATCACTTAACATCAGTATTACTTATTTACTTTATGTTTCTATTTATTACTATATCTATATTACTACTATAGTTTCTTATTACTTCTTTATTCTTTGTATTAACTTTATTTATTGTCTGCTGTAATAATATAAATGTCTCCATGGTGGGTTAATAAAGGAAAAACTTATTAAATGAAATATTAAAACTTCACAGAGTTACAGAGAAAAGACGGAAATACGTTTTTAAATTTCTTCGTCATAAAAAAAAAGAAAAAAAGAAAAAGTTTTATTTTGAAAAGTTTTATCTTCCGGGTGGCTGCGTAAACCGGAAGAAGAACCGTGTTTCCGGTTAAAGAGGACGAAGAGTGCCGGTGAGATCAGCTGATCGACAGAAACTCTGAGGTCTGTAAACATTATTGATGAGTGATCAGTGAAGGAAGGAAGGGAGGAAGGAAGGAAGGGAGGAAGGAAGGAAGGAAGGGAGGATTAGTGATCAGCTGATTGATCGATAGACTGGGGCTCAGACCGGATGTTTGTGAATAATTTCAGTTTAAAGTTCAGGTTAATGATTGACTGATGATCAGCTGTTTCAGTTTAAAGGTTTTTACGTTAATATAAATATTAAATATATTTCTTTAGATAAATAAAACTAAACTAAAACTAATAATTATTTATATTATTAATTATTAACTTCATTTAATCAGAAATAGTTTTGACTCAACTCGTTAAATGACGTCATTATTAATTAATTCAGAGTTTATTGATTAACAGCCAAATTAAACTTTATACTGACGTCTCCTTTAGTGACAACAAGCATGACATCATCACCATGACAACGACCGTTACCAAGCAGCACTGCACACATCCCATAATAACACACACATGCTAACCCATCACCAAAATAAAAGTCATTATGTTCAGACTCAAACAGGAGCTGATATTATGGGATGTACTGTGATAGCTGCTACTTCCTGTGATGGAGTGCTGCGATGTGTGACTGAACCCATATTTATGATGGGATGAGTGTTTTGGTAGGTTGCCGTGGTGATGATGGGATGAGTGTTTTGGTAGGTTGCCGTGGTGATGATGGGATGAGTGTTTTGGTAGGTTGCCGTGGTGATGATGGGATGAGTGTTTTGGTAGGTTGCCGTGGTGATGATGGGATGAGTGTTTTGGTAGGTTGCCGTGGTGATGAAGACTGTCAGCTTCTAACAACTAAAACAGGCTGAAGGGTTTAAACCAGGTTATTGATCGGGCTGTAAGTAGCACCGCCCCCCCCCCCACCCACCCCCACCGGAGCCCCCCCCCAGGATCAGCTGGTGACCGTAGTCCTGGTCCTGGATCAACTGGTGACCGTAGTCCTGGTCCTGGATCAACTGGTGACCATAGTCCTGGTCCTGGATCAGTTGCAGACCGTAGTCCTGGTCCTGGATCAGCTGGTGACCGTAGTCCTGGTCCTGGATCAGTTGCAGACCGTAGTCCTGGTCCTGGATCAGCTGGTGACCGTAGTCCTGGTCCTGGATCAGTTGCAGACCGTAGTCCTGGTCCTGGATCAGCTGGTGACCGTAGTCCTGGTCCTGGATCAGCTGGTGACCGTAGTCCTGGTCCTGGATCAACTGGTGACCATAGTCCTGGTCCTGGATCAACTGGTGACCGTAGTCCTGGTCCTGGATCAACTGGTGACCGTAGTCCTGGTCCTGGATCAACTGGTGACCATAGTCCTGGTCCTGGATCAACTGGTGACCGTAGTCCTGGTCCTGGATCAACTGGTGACCGTAGTCCTGGTCCTGGATCAACTGGTGACCATAGTCCTGGTCCTGGATCAACTGGTGACCGTAGTCCTGGTCCTGGATCAGTTGCAGACCGTAGTCCTGGTCCTGGATCAGCTGGTAACCGTAGTCCTGGTCCTGGATCAGTTGCAGACCGTAGTCCTGGTCCTGGATCAGCTGGTGACCGTAGTCCTGGTCCTGGATCAGTTGCAGACCGTAGTCCTGGTCCTGGATCAGCTGGTGACCGTAGTCCTGGTCCTGGATCAGTTGCAGACCGTAGTCCTGGTCCTGGATCAGCTGGTAACCGTAGTCCTGGTCCTGGATCAGTTGCAGACCGTAGTCCTGGTCCTGGATCAGCTGGTGACCGTAGTCCTGGTCCTGGATCAGTTGCAGACCGTAGTCCTGGTCCTGGATCAGCTGGTGACCGTAGTCCTGGTCCTGGATCAGTTGCAGACCGTAGTCCTGGTCCTGGATCAGTTGCAGACCGTAGTCCTGGTCCTGGATCAGCTGGTGACCGTAGCCCTGGTCCTGGATCAGTTGGTGACCATAGTCCTGGTCCTGGATCAGCTGGAGACCGTAGTCCTGGTCCTGGATCAGCTGGAGACCGTAGTCCTGTGGCCCTCCATGGCCCAGATATCAAACAGGTTCAGGTACTGAGGAGTACATGTAGACGTGTAGACGTGTAGACGTGTAGACGTGTAGACGTGTTGACGTGTTGACGTGTTGACGTGTAGACGTGTAGACGTGTAGACGTGTAGACGTGTTGACGTGTAGACGTGTAGACGTGTTGACGTGTTGACGTGTAGACGTGTAGACGTGTAGACGTGTAGACGTGTAGACGTGTAGACGTGTAGACGTGTAGACGTGTAGACGTGTTGACGTGTAGACGTGTAGACGTGTAGACGTGTTGACGTGTAGACGTGTAGACGTGTAGACGTGTTGACGTGTAGACGTGTAGACGTGTAGACGTGTAGACGTGTTGACGTGTAGACGTGTAGACGTGTAGACGTGTAGACGTGTAGACGTGTTGACGTGTTGACGTGTAGACGTGTTGACGTGTAGACGTGTAGACGTGTAGACGTGTAGACGTGTAGACGTGTAGACGTGTTGACGTGTTGACGTGTTGACGTGTAGACGTGTAGACGTGTTGACGTGTTGACGTGTAGACGTGTAGACGTGTTGACGTGTTGACGTGTAGACGTGTTGACGTGTAGACGTGTAGACGTGTAGACGTGTAGACGTGTTGACGTGTTGACGTGTAGACGTGTAGACGTGTAGACGTGTAGACGTGTAGACGTGTAGACGTGTTGACGTGTTGACGTGTTGACGTGTAGACGTGTAGACGTGTAGACGTGTAGACGTGTAGACGTGTTGACGTGTAGACGTGTAGACGTGTTGACGTGTAGACGTGTAGACGTGTAGACGTGTAGACGTGTTGACGTGTAGACGTGTAGACGTGTTGACGTGTAGACGTGTAGACGTGTTGACGTGTTGACGTGTAGACGTGTTGACGTGTAGACGTGTAGACGTGTAGACGTGTAGACGTGTTGACGTGTAGACGTGTAGACGTGTTGACGTGTAGACGTGTAGACGTGTAGACGTGTTGACGTGTAGACGTGTTGACGTGTTGACGTGTAGACGTGTAGACGTGTTGACGTGTAGACGTGTAGACGTGTAGACGTGTAGACGTGTTGACGTGTTGACGTGTTGACGTGTAGACGTGTAGACGTGTTGACGTGTAGACGTGTTGACGTGTAGACGTGTAGACGTGTAGACGTGTAGACGTGTTGACGTGTAGACGTGTAGACGTGTAGACGTGTAGACGTGTAGACGTGTTGACGTGTAGACGTGTAGACGTGTTGACGTGTAGACGTGTAGACGTGTAGACGTGTAGACGTGTTGACGTGTAGACGTGTAGACGTGTAGACGTGTTGACGTGTTGACGTGTAGACGTGTAGACGTGTAGACGTGTTGACGTGTTGACGTGTAGACGTGTAGACGTGTAGACGTGTTGACGTGTAGACGTGTAGACGTGTAGACGTGTAGACGTGTAGACGTGTTGACGTGTTGACGTGTAGACGTGTAGACGTGTAGACGTGTTGACGTGTAGACGTGTAGACGTGTAGACGTGTAGACGTGTTGACGTGTTGACGTGTTGACGTGTAGACGTGTAGACGTGTTGACGTGTAGACGTGTTGACGTGTAGACGTGTAGACGTGTAGACGTGTAGACGTGTTGACGTGTTGACGTGTTGACGTGTAGACGTGTAGACGTGTTGACGTGTAGACGTGTTGACGTGTAGACGTGTAGACGTGTAGACGTGTAGACGTGTTGACGTGTTGACGTGTAGACGTGTAGACGTGTTGACGTGTTGACGTGTAGACGTGTAGACGTGTAGACGTGTTGACGTGTTGACGTGTAGACGTGTTGACGTGTAGACGTGTAGACGTGTAGACGTGTAGACGTGTAGACGTGTTGACGTGTAGACGTGTAGACGTGTTGACGTGTAGACGTGTAGACGTGTAGACGTGTTGACGTGTAGACGTGTAGACGTGTAGACGTGTTGACGTGTAGACGTGTAGACGTGTAGACGTGTTGACGTGTAGACGTGTAGACGTGTAGACGTGTAGACGTGTTGACGTGTTGACGTGTAGACGTGTAGACGTGTTGACGTGTAGACGTGTAGACGTGTAGACGTGTTGACGTGTAGACGTGTAGACGTGTAGACGTGTAGACGTGTTGACGTGTAGACGTGTTGACGTGTAGACGTGTAGACGTGTTGACGTGTAGACGTGTTGACGTGTAGACGTGTTGACGTGTTGACGTGTAGACGTGTAGACGTGTAGACGTGTTGACGTGTAGACGTGTAGACGTGTAGACGTGTAGACGTGTTGACGTGTTGACGTGTAGACGTGTAGACGTGTTGACGTGTAGACGTGTAGACGTGTAGACGTGTTGACGTGTAGACGTGTAGACGTGTAGACGTGTAGACGTGTTGACGTGTTGACGTGTAGACGTGTAGACGTGTTGACGTGTAGACGTGTAGACGTGTAGACGTGTAGACGTGTAGACGTGTTGACGTGTTGACGTGTAGACGTGTAGACGTGTTGACGTGTTGACGTGTTGACGTGTAGACGTGTAGACGTGTTGACGTGTAGACGTGTAGACGTGTAGACGTGTTGACGTGTAGACGTGTAGACGTGTTGACGTGTAGACGTGTAGACGTGTTGACGTGTAGACGTGTAGACGTGTTGACGTGTTGACGTGTAGACGTGTAGACGTGTAGACGTGTAGACGTGTAGACGTGTAGACGTGTAGACGTGTTGACGTGTAGACGTGTAGACGTGTTGACGTGTAGACGTGTAGACGTGTAGACGTGTAGACGTGTTGACGTGTAGACGTGTAGACGTGTTGACGTGTAGACGTGTTGACGTGTTGACGTGTTGACGTGTAGACGTGTAGACGTGTAGACGTGTAGACGTGTAGACGTGTTGACGTGTAGACGTGTAGACGTGTAGACGTGTAGACGTGTTGACGTGTAGACGTGTTGACGTGTAGACGTGTAGACGTGTAGACGTGTTGACGTGTAGACGTGTAGACGTGTAGACGTGTAGACGTGTTGACGTGTAGACGTGTAGACGTGTTGACGTGTTGACGTGTAGACGTGTAGACGTGTTGACGTGTAGACGTGTTGACGTGTTGACGTGTAGACGTGTAGACGTGTAGACGTGTTGACGTGTTGACGTGTAGACGTGTAGACGTGTTGACGTGTAGACGTGTTGACGTGTAGACGTGTTGACGTGTAGACGTGTAGACGTGTTGACGTGTAGACGTGTAGACGTGTAGACGTGTAGACGTGTAGACGTGTTGACGTGTTGACGTGTAGACGTGTTGACGTGTAGACGTGTTGACGTGTAGACGTGTAGACGTGTAGACGTGTTGACGTGTAGACGTGTTGACGTGTAGACGTGTAGACGTGTAGACGTGTTGACGTGTAGACGTGTAGACGTGTAGACGTGTAGACGTGTAGACGTGTAGACGTGTTGACGTGTAGACGTGTAGACGTGTAGACGTGTTGACGTGTAGACGTGTAGACGTGTTGACGTGTAGACGTGTAGACGTGTAGACGTGTTGACGTGTTGACGTGTAGACGTGTAGACGTGTAGACGTGTAGACGTGTTGACGTGTTGACGTGTAGACGTGTTGACGTGTTGACGTGTTGACGTGTAGACGTGTAGACGTGTAGACGTGTTGACGTGTAGACGTGTAGACGTGTAGACGTGTTGACGTGTAGACGTGTAGACGTGTTGACGTGTAGACGTGTAGACGTGTAGACGTGTAGACGTGTAGACGTGTAGACGTGTAGACGTGTTGACGTGTAGACGTGTAGACGTGTTGACGTGTTGACGTGTAGACGTGTAGACGTGTAGACGTGTTGACGTGTAGACGTGTAGACGTGTAGACGTGTTGACGTGTAGACGTGTAGACGTGTAGACGTGTTGACGTGTAGACGTGTAGACGTGTAGACGTGTTGACGTGTAGACGTGTAGACGTGTAGACGTGTAGACGTGTAGACGTGTTGACGTGTTGACGTGTAGACGTGTAGACGTGTAGACGTGTAGACGTGTTGACGTGTTGACGTGTAGACGTGTAGACGTGTAGACGTGTAGACGTGTAGACGTGTAGACGTGTTGACGTGTTGACGTGTAGACGTGTTGACGTGTAGACGTGTAGACGTGTAGACGTGTAGACGTGTAGACGTGTAGACGTGTAGACGTGTTGACGTGTAGACGTGTTGACGTGTTGACGTGTAGACGTGTTGACGTGTTGACGTGTAGACGTGTAGACGTGTTGACGTGTAGACGTGTAGACGTGTAGACGTGTTGACGTGTAGACGTGTAGACGTGTTGACGTGTAGACGTGTAGACGTGTTGACGTGTAGACGTGTAGACGTGTTGACGTGTTGACGTGTAGACGTGTAGACGTGTTGACGTGTAGACGTGTTGACGTGTAGACGTGTTGACGTGTAGACGTGTAGACGTGTAGACGTGTAGACGTGTTGACGTGTAGACGTGTAGACGTGTTGACGTGTTGACGTGTTGACGTGTAGACGTGTTGACGTGTAGACGTGTAGACGTGTTGACGTGTAGACGTGTAGACGTGTAGACGTGTAGACGTGTAGACGTGTAGACGTGTTGACGTGTAGACGTGTAGACGTGTTGACGTGTAGACGTGTTGACGTGTAGACGTGTAGACGTGTAGACGTGTTGACGTGTAGACGTGTAGACGTGTAGACGTGTTGACGTGTAGACGTGTAGACGTGTAGACGTGTAGACGTGTAGACGTGTTGACGTGTAGACGTGTAGACGTGTAGACGTGTAGACGTGTAGACGTGTAGACGTGTTGACGTGTAGACGTGTTGACGTGTAGACGTGTAGACGTGTAGACGTGTTGACGTGTAGACGTGTAGACGTGTAGACGTGTTGACGTGTAGACGTGTAGACGTGTAGACGTGTAGACGTGTTGACGTGTTGACGTGTAGACGTGTAGACGTGTTGACGTGTAGACGTGTAGACGTGTAGACGTGTTGACGTGTAGACGTGTAGACGTGTAGACGTGTAGACGTGTTGACGTGTAGACGTGTAGACGTGTAGACGTGTTGACGTGTAGACGTGTTGACGTGTAGACGTGTAGACGTGTAGACGTGTAGACGTGTTGACGTGTAGACGTGTAGACGTGTTGACGTGTTGACGTGTAGACGTGTAGACGTGTAGACGTGTTGACGTGTAGACGTGTTGACGTGTAGACGTGTAGACGTGTAGACGTGTAGACGTGTTGACGTGTTGACGTGTAGACGTGTAGACGTGTTGACGTGTAGACGTGTAGACGTGTTGACGTGTAGACGTGTTGACGTGTAGACGTGTAGACGTGTTGACGTGTAGACGTGTAGACGTGTTGACGTGTAGACGTGTTGACGTGTAGACGTGTTGACGTGTAGACGTGTAGACGTGTAGACGTGTAGACGTGTAGACGTGTAGACGTGTTGACGTGTTGACGTGTAGACGTGTAGACGTGTTGACGTGTAGACGTGTTGACGTGTAGACGTGTTGACGTGTAGACGTGTAGACGTGTAGACGTGTTGACGTGTAGACGTGTTGACGTGTTGACGTGTAGACGTGTAGACGTGTAGACGTGTAGACGTGTTGACGTGTAGACGTGTAGACGTGTAGACGTGTAGACGTGTTGACGTGTAGACGTGTAGACGTGTAGACGTGTTGACGTGTAGACGTGTTGACGTGTAGACGTGTAGACGTGTAGACGTGTTGACGTGTAGACGTGTAGACGTGTTGACGTGTAGACGTGTAGACGTGTAGACGTGTAGACGTGTTGACGTGTAGACGTGTTGACGTGTAGACGTGTAGACGTGTAGACGTGTAGACGTGTTGACGTGTAGACGTGTTGACGTGTAGACGTGTAGACGTGTTGACGTGTAGACGTGTAGACGTGTTGACGTGTAGACGTGTAGACGTGTAGACGTGTTGACGTGTAGACGTGTTGACGTGTAGACGTGTAGACGTGTAGACGTGTAGACGTGTTGACGTGTAGACGTGTAGACGTGTAGACGTGTAGACGTGTAGACGTGTTGACGTGTTGACGTGTAGACGTGTAGACGTGTAGACGTGTAGACGTGTTGACGTGTAGACGTGTAGACGTGTAGACGTGTAGACGTGTTGACGTGTTGACGTGTAGACGTGTAGACGTGTAGACGTGTAGACGTGTAGACGTGTTGACGTGTAGACGTGTAGACGTGTAGACGTGTAGACGTGTAGACGGGTAGACGGGGAGCTGAGCTGCACACAGGGGGCCAACGTGTGTGAATCCACCAGCGGTTCAGAGTTTTTAGAGTCTGTAAAAATATGATGTAGATTTTTTAAAGTGATTTAAAGTGAGTCAGTCCTCCGTTAGGGTCTCACCAGCTGGTCTAACAGTTAAACCCAGAGCTGACATCTCAACCCCCCCCCCCCCCAGACCAGTTCAGACCCCCCCCCTTAACCCACAGGACCTGTTTGAGCAGGAGACTATTAAACAGGGAAATACCATTTTATCAGACAGTACTCACGTGTTGAACTCTGAATAAACTCTATAGACTTCCTTTGTGCACAATCTATATAAACATTCTTTTGTTCCTACCAATCGAGCTTCTTAACAGCCAGAAATGTATGTGATGGGTTATGGAAATGACTTTATGTATTATGACTCCAGACAGTGTGTGTGTGAGTGTGTGTGGATGTGTGTGTGGATGTGTGTGTGGATGTGTGTGTGTGTGTGTGTGTGTATGTGTGTGTGTGTGTGTGTGTGTGGATGTGTGTGTGGATGTGTGTGTGGATGTGTGTGTGGATGTGTGTGTGTGTGTGTATGCGAATGAACGGATCTATGAGTGTCTGTGATGGAGCGCTGGGTGATGGGAGGGGATGCGATGCCTGTGTGAGTGCTTTGATGGGTGGGGGGGGTGTGGAGGGGGGAGGTGGGGGGTGTGGAGGGGGGAGGTGGGGGGGTGTATGATGGCGGTTCATGAGTAGGATCATCCAACGTCTTCTTACCGTACGTTTGTATTACATGTTGTTTTTATAAAGTCTCCTAATTTAAAACATCCCTGATCTGATTCTGGTCCTAGTCCTGGTTCCGGTCCTGGTCCCGCTCTTGGTTCCTGGTCCTGGTCCTGGTTCCTGTCCTGGTCCCGCTCTTGGTTCCTGGTCCTGGTCCTGGTCCCTGTCCTGGTCCCTGTCCTGGTCCTGGTCCTGGTCCCTGTCCTGGTCCTGGTCCTGGTCCCTGTCCTGGTCCTGGTCCTGGTCCCACTCCTGCTCTTGGTTCCTGGTCCTGGTCCTGGTCCTGGTCCTGGTCCTGGTCCTGGTCCTGGATGAAGGGGGGCCGTCCGGTGGTGCAGGTGGTCCGGCTGGGCCTGGTCTCGTACCAGGAAGCCCTGCGGGTGCAGCAGGTCTACGTGGACCGGCACCGGTCGGGTCCGGCTCACGTCCTGCTGCTGTGCCAGCACCCGCCGGTCTACACCACGGGGATCCGCCAGCAGCCGTACCCCCCCCCCCTGCTGGACCGCCTGCGCCTGCTGGGGGCCGAAGTCCACCGGACCAACCGAGGAGGACTCATCACCTTCCATGGACCGGGTCAGCTGGTCTGCTACCCGGTCCTCAACCTGGGCGCCTTCAAGAAGGTCTGAACCGGTCTGGAAGGGGGGGGGTCTGAAGTAGTCTGGGGGGGGGGGGGGGGGGCTGAACCGGGGGAGGGGGGCGGGGGGTCTGAACTGGTCTGGGGGGGGGGGGGTCTGAACTGGTCTGGGGGGGGGGGGGGTTGATTTATTCCAAATGAATGTGCTCATGCATTTATTTCTTTAACCTTTGTGTCGTCCTCCCTTGCTTCCTTCCTTCCTTCCTCCTTCCTTCCTTCCTCCCTTCCTTCCTTCCTTCCTTCCTTCCTCCTTCCTTCCTTCCTCCCTTCCTCCCTTCCTTCCTCCCGTCCTTCCTTCCTTCCTTCCTCCCTTCCTTCCTTCCTTCCTCCCTCCCTTCCTTCCTTCCTCCCGTCCTTCCTTCCTCCCTTCCTCCCGTCCTTCCTCCCTCCCTCCCTCCCTTCCCTCCTGCCCTCCTCAGAGTGTGCGGTGGTACGTGTCAGAGCTGGAGAGGACCATCATCTCTCTCTGCAGCAGCTTCGGCATCGAGGCCTCGACGTCTCCTCACACCGGAGTCTGGGTGGGAGACAACAAGATCTGTGCCGTCGGTAAGAAAGGACTAGTTATACCATAGACCATACTATAACTACTAGTTACTAGTTACTACTAACTACTAGTTACTGGTTATACTATACTATACCATATATATACCATACTATAACTACTAGTTATACCATATATATATATACCATACTATACTATAACTACTAGTTACTATTAACTACCCATCATTCATTACTGTCTGGGTGGGAGACAACAAGATCTGTGCAGTCGGTAAGAGAGACTACTAGTTACTGATTACTAGTTATTAACTACTAGTTATACCATTCATTACTAGTTACTAGTTATACTATACTACTATACCATATATATATATATACCATACCATACTATAACTACTAGTTACTAGTTAACTACCCATCATCATTACTGTCTGGGAGACAACAAGATCTGTGCCGTCGGTAAGATAGACTACTAGTTATACCATATATATATATACCATACCATACTATTAACTACTAGTTACTAGTTACTGGTTAACTACTAGTTATACCATTCATTACTAGTTATACTATACCTACTAGTTACTGATTACATCATCATCATTACTGTCTGGGTGGGAGACAACAAGATCTGTGCCGTCGGTAAAAAAGGACTAGTTACACCATACTATACCTACTAGTTACTGGTTAACTAGTAGTTACTGGTTACTACTATACTACTATACTATACCATATATATATATACCATACCATTCTGTGCCGTCGGTAAGAGAGACTACTAGTTACATCATTACTAGTTACTACTAACTACTCGTTACTAACTACTAGTTACTAGTTACTACTAACTACTAGTTATACCATATATATATATATACCATACCATACTATACCTACTAGTTACTAGTTACTGGTTAACTAGTAGTTATAGTATACTATATATATACCATACCATACTATACCTACTAGTTACTAGTTAACTACCCATCATCATTACTGTCTGGGTGGGAGACAACAAGATCTGTGCTGTCGGTAAGAGAGACTACTAGTTACTGATTACTAGTTACTAGTTATACTATACTACTATACCATATATATACCATACTATACCTACTAGTTACTACTAGTTACTGATTAACTACCCATCATCATTACTGTCTGGGTGGGAGACAACAAGATCTGTGCTGTCGGTAAGAACTAGAAACTACTCAGTAATCGTTACTAGTTACTGGTTATAATGAATAATCAGTAACTAGTAACGATTGATGATCACTGCAGACTGAACAGTTTGTGTTTTTCTTTGTTTAACCTTCCTGTTGTCCTCCCGTCTGTTTCCACTGTTCCTTCCTTCCTTCCTTCCTTCCTTCCTCCCTCCATTCCTTCCTCCCTTCCTTCTTCCTCCCTCCTTTCCTTCCTTTTTCCTCCCTTCCTTCCTTCTTTCTTCCTCCTTTCCTTGCTTCCTTCCTTATTTCTTCCTTCTTTCCTCCCTCCCTTCCTTCCTCCCTTCCTTCCTCCTTCCTTCTTCCTCCTTTCCTTCCTTGACTCGAGGACAACAGGAGGGTTACATTTATCTGACGTTTCCTTTTATTAATGTTTGTGTCCCCTGTACTTCCTGTCCCTGTGATGACTTCCTGTCCCTGTGATGACTTCCTGTCCCTGTGATGACTTCCTGTCCTGTGATGACTTCCTGTCCCTTTGATGACTTCCTGTCCCCTGTACTTCCTGTCCTGTGATGACTTCCTGTCCCTGTGATGACTTCCTGTCCTGTGATGACTTCCTGTCCCTGTGATGACTTCCTGTCCCCTGTACTTCCTGTCCTGTGATGACTTCCTGTCCCCGTGATGACTTCCTGTCCCAGGGATCCACTGCGGACGCTACGTCACGTCTCACGGTGTCGCTCTGAACTGTAACACCGACCTGTCGTGGTTCTCCCACATCGTGCCCTGCGGCATTGTGGGTAAAGGAGTGACATCACTGAGCGCCGAGCTGCGGCGGGACGTCAGCGTGGAGGAAGTGGAGCCGGCGCTGCTCGACGCTTTCAGCCGTCAGTTTAACTGCTCGCTGACGGACTCGCCGCCCGGTCACATGAGAGAATGAGGGAAGGAAGGAAGGAAGGAAGGAAGGAAGGAAGGAAGGAAGGAAGGAAGGAAGGAAGGAAGGAAGGAACTGTGGTCACATGACGCCTCCGTAGCCAACGAGCTAATGATGAAGCTTCAGATCTACCTCGTCGTTAATGAATGTCTGATAATAAAGTTTATATGAAAACATTACAACTGTTTTACTGTCAATTAAATAAGGGAGGAAGGGAGGAAGGAAAGAGAAGGAGAGAATGAGGGAAGGAAGGAAGGTAGGAAGGAAGGAAGGGAGGAAGGGGGGAGGAAGGTAGGGGGGAGGAAAGAAATTAAGGTTGGTGTTCTGCGCTGTAAATTCTTCCTCCCTTCCTTCTTTCCTTCCTTCCTATCTTCCTTCCTTCCTCCTTTCTTCCTCCTTTCCTCCTTTCATTCCTTATTTCCTTCCTTCCTCCCTCCTCTCCTCCCTCATTATATTACTTTTTTTTTTTTTACTATGAAAACATTCAAACTGGTTCAGTTCAGAGCGTGACTGCCCCTCGAGGGGTGAGAGAGGAAACAGTTCAGAGCTTTAAATGCATTCAATGATTTTTATTATTTACGTTTTGATGAAAATTACTTTTAAATGTGCACAGTGATTTATTTGATATGTGGGGAGAATATAGTGCCACCCCCCCCCCCCCCGCCCCACTTACCATCAGTGCCCCTGACGTTAGATCCGTGTTCCTTAAATAAAGGAGGAGCCCAGGGTCGGACGTCTGAAAGTCTGCGCAGATCAACTATGAGATGTTAATTCATCTCTTACTGAGACCCCCGGTACCGAGGTCCCGGTACTGTGGAAGGATCTCTTACTGAGACCCCCGGTACCGAGGTCCCGGTACTGTGGAAGGATCTCTTACTGAGACCCCCGGTACCGAGGTCCCGGTACTGTGGAAGGATCTCTTACTGAGACCCCCGGTACCGAGGTCCCGGTACCGTGGAACGATCTCTTACTGAGACCCCCGGTACCAAGGTCCCGGTACTGTGGAAGGATCTCTTACTGAGACCCCCGGTACCGAGGTCCCGGTACTGTGGAAGGATCTCTTACTGAGACCCCCGGTACCGAGGTCCCGGTACCGTGGAAGGATCTCTTACTGAGACCCCCGGTACCGAGGTCCCGGTACCGAGGTCCCGGTACTGTGGAAGGATCCCTTACTAAGACCCCCGGTACCGAGGTCCCGGTACTGTGGAAGGATCCCTTACTAAGACCCCCGGTACCGAGGTCCCGGTACTGTGGAAGGATCTCTTACTAAGACCCCCGGTACCGAGGTCCCGGTACTGTGGAAGGATCTCTTACTACGCCCCCCGGTACCGAGGTCCCGGTACTGTGGAAGGATCTCTTACTGAGACCCCCGGTACCGAGGTCCCGGTACTGTGGAAGGATCTCTTACTGAGACCCCCGGTACCGAGGTCCCGGTACTGTGGAATGAGTGACACCAAATATGTTTTATCATCAAGTCCTTTTTAATTTCATTCTTTAAGCACGGCTGGGTCAGGGTTCGGGGTTCGGGGTAGCAGCATAGCGGCTGCTGCAGGACAGGAAGTCATTGAATTTATCTGCAGTTCAGTTTAGTTTGAGTTAGTTTCACTTTGTTCATTTTAGTTTTTATTTTAATTTCAGTTTACTAAATTATTTTTTCATTGCTAGTTTTAGCTGTTGTTAACTATAATAACCCTGTTTCAGACAAAGTTAATGTCTTACCTAAAATATCTAAAATGTTCTCACATCAAGAAGTGTCACAGAAACCTGACAGTTAGTGGTCAAACAGTCGCATTGCACGTTAACCCTTAAACAGGCAGGAGTGGAAAATTAGATGTAAAAAATCCTTACTAGTTATGTCATTTGCACCTAAAGTAAGGAAGGAAGGAAGGAAAGGAGGGAAGAAGGAAGGAAAGAAGGAAGGAAGGAAGGTAGGAAGGAAAGGAGGGAAGAAAGAAGGAAAGGAGGGAGGAAGGGAAGGAAAGGAGGAAGAAAGGAGGGAGGAAGAAGGAAGGTAGGAAGGAAAGGAGGGAAGAAGGAAGGAAAGGAGGGAGGAAGGGAAGGAAGGAAGGGAGGAAGAAGGAAGGAAAGGAGGGAAGAAGGAAGGAAGGGAGGGAGGAAGGGAAGGAAGGAAAGGAAGAAGGGAGGAAGAAGTAAGGAAAGGAGGGAGGGAGGAAGGATGGATGGATAGAAGAAAGGAAGGAAGGAAGGAAGGGTTGGAAAAAAGGAAGGAAGGAAGTAAGGGAGAAAAGAAGGAACAGTCAAAACAGAAGGGGTCAATTTGACCCGGGAGGACGACAGGAAGTTTAAAGAGTCTGTATCTCCTGGTGCACGTTGCCTGTTTAAGGGTTAAAGTCATTCCCTCTTAACTTTCCCCTTAAGTGCCGAACCGGAAGCTAACTTCAGCGTCGTGTTGGCTCCAACTTCAAACAGACTTTATCCAGTAAAACAGAAACAGCCTCACCACACTGTTCAGTCCTGGTGAAGAGAAATCAGTTTAACCCTTTATTGGACACTCATTGAAAGGAAGGGATGAAGGAAGGAAGGAAGGAAGGATGGAAGGAAGGACGGAGGAAAGAAGGAAGGAAGGGAAGGAAGGAGGGAGGAAAGAAGGAAGGAAGGAAGGAAGGTAGAGGGGTGGAAAGAAAGAGAGAAGGAGGGAGGGAGGAAGGGAGGGAGGAAGGAAGGAAGGGAAGGGAGGAAGGACGGAGGAAAGAAGGAAGGAAGGAAGGTAGGGGGGTGGAAAGAAAGAGAGAAGGAGGGAGGGAGGAAGGGAGGGAGGAAGGAAGGAAGGGAAGGGAGGAAGGAAGGAAGGAAGGAAGGAAGGAAGGATGGAAGGAAGGAAGGATGGAAGGAAGGATGGAGGAAAGAAGGAAGGAAGGGAAGGAAGGAGGGAGGAAAGAAGGAAGGAAGGAAGGTAGAGGGGTGGAAAGAAAGAGAGAAGGAGGGAGGGAGGAAGGGAGGGAGGAAGGAAGGAAGGGAAGGGATGAAGGAAGGAAGGAAGGAAGGATGGAAGGAAGGACGGAGGAAAGAAGGAAGGAAGGGAAGGAAGGACGGAGGAAAGAAGGAAGGAAGGAAGGTAGGGGGGTGGAAAGAAAGAGAGAAGGAGGGAGGGAGGAAGGGAAGAAAGAAGGAAGGAAGGAAGAAGAAAGGGGGATGGAGGAAGGAAAGAAGGAAGGGAGGAGAGAAGGAGGGATGAAGGAAGGACAGATGGAAGGAAGGAAAGGAAGGAAGGACGGAGGAAATAAGGAACGAGGGAGGGGGAAAGGAAAAGAGGAAGGGAAGAAAGAGGGCAGGGAGGAAGAAAAGGAAGGAAGGAAGGAAGGATATTTTGGGATATTTACAGAAGTTACCAAATATAATTATTTGCCCAATAAAGGGTTAAATCAATTAAAATGCATCATTCCGTACTGCTTTTATTTTGAAATGGCACCGGAAGCTCTGTGTGTGTGACAGCAGAGATGAAAGTAAGCGTTTAAACTTTTCTGGTTATATTTAATTCTTTGTGGTTATTATTTATTTGTCGTGTTTACTTTTAATGGTGAACATTTATTTTAAGGAGTATTTTGTGTGCGCGTGCAGAGTTAACTGTATCCGGTTAGCTGCGCGGCCATAACGGAGAGCAGATGGAGGCTAACAGCTGAGCTAACAGCTGAGCTAACCGCCTGAGCTGACCGGGATCTCTGCCTGTCAGCCAGCATGGGAGACGACTACGGAGTTAACGGAGACCTGAACGCCAACCGGAGCCTCCAGAGCACCGGAGACCCGCAGCTGGACCGGGCTCTGCAGCAGTGGCTAGCCTGGGACAAGGTGAGTGCTGGCCCGGCTGCAGCCCCGGCGGTGAGCCGCTGTTAGAACCAGCGCGCCAAACCTCACCGATAAACCCGCCAATTTAACGAGATATCACATTTTAACACTTTTATGTAATAGGAACAGGTTTAAACTCTGTGTTGGTTAAATAAATATATTAATGTGGATAATTCGGCTCATAAATGATTTAAGAAAGCAGTTAAAGTTTGTGAGTTTTTAAGAGGCTCGCTGTGGTGTTGGAGGCGCGCAGTGAGGAGGCGGCTGGCAGACATGAAAAGGTCATTTAATTAAAACCAAAGCTGCTGGGTGACAGCTCCGTAAGCCGAATTACCCCCCCCACACATTTACACTGCTGGTGCTGTTAAATCATGTTTCATTTGGAGCTGATCGAGTCGGAAATCAGTAAAAACCTAAAATCGCGGTGTTTTCAATGGGAGTTCTGAAGGTGGCGGGAAAGGGGGGAGGGGGGGGGGGGGGGGCTGTGGGGGTCTGATGGAGGTTTGCTTTGTGGATGATGGAGAGATTAAAGAGAGCATGACTCAGCTGCTTTAATGTTTTATTACTACACACACACACACAGATACACACACACACACACACAGATACACACACACACACACACAGATACACACACACACACACACACACACACACACACACATACACACACACACACACACACACACACTCTCACACACACACACACACACACACACACACACACTCTCACACACACACACACACACACACACACACACACACACACACACACACACACACACACAGTTAGAGGCTGAATCCAGACTTCATACATCATTTAAAGTTCTGTCCAGTTATAGAGAGATCAGTAACTTCCTGTTTGTCAATAACTCACATTCTTCTCTTATTGGGTCAGAAACTGTTTATTGATTATTGATTTTATTTAAAGATTCATAATTTGGTCTTTAAAGCTGGAGCAGAACCTGACTAACTTATTGATCAGCTGATTGATCGGTACCAGCTGAGTGATCGGTACCAGCTGAGTGATCGGTACCAGCTGATTGGTCGGTACCAGCTGATTGATCGGTACCAGCTGATTGATCGGTACCAGCTGATTGACCGGTACCAGCTGAGTGATCGGTACCAGCTGAGTGATCGGTACCAGCTGATTGGTCGGTACCAGCTGATTGATCGGTACCAGCTGATTGATCGGTACCAGCTGATTGACCGGTACCAGCTGATTGACCGGTACCAGCTGATTGACCGGTACCAGCTGATTGATCAGAACCAGCTGATTGATGAGGATCAGCTGATTGATCGGTACCAGCTGATTGATGAGGATCAGCTGATTGATGAGGATCAGCTGATTGATCGGTACCAGCTGATTGATGAGGATCAGCTGATTGATCGGTACCAGCTGATTGATGAGGATCAGCTGATTGACCGGTACCAGCTGATTGATCGGTACCAGCTCTCTGTGAGGATGAGGAGGATGTAACCTTCATCACAGCTGCTCTTTAATGACATCATCACGCCGTGTTTCTTCTTCTGTGGTGGTTTGCCGGAGGTCGATCAGCTGATCAGGATTTAGAGATTAATAGATTCAGACGACCAATCAGAGCAAACCTTCAATTAATCAGCTGATGAAGGGTTAACGTTTTATATCACAAGTTAGTTTAACACACACTAACACACACACACACACACACAGAAATACACACACTAATACACACACTAATACACACTAACACACACACTAACACACAGAAATACACACACTAATACACACTAACACACACACTAACACACAGAAATACACACACTAATACACACTAACACACACACTAACACACAGAAATACACACACTAATACACACTAACACACACACTAACACACAGAAATACACACACTAATACACACTAATACACACACAGACATAAACACAGAAATACACACAGCTCAGAGAGAGTGTATTTATGTGTTAGTGTGTGTGTGTGTTAGTGTGTATTTATGTGTTAGTGTGTGTGTGTGTTAGTGTGTATTTTTGTGTTAGTGTGTGTTAGTGTGTGTGTGTGTGTGTTAGTGTGTATTTTTGTGTTAGTGTGTGTGTGTGTGTGTGTGTTAGTGTGTATTAGTGTGTGTATTTATGTGTTAGTGTGTGTGTGTGTGTGTGTATTAGTGTGTATTTCTGTGTGTGTGTATTAGTGTGTGTGTGTGTGTATTAGTGTGTATTAGTGTGTATTTCTGTGTGTGTGTATTAGTGTGTGTGTGTGTGTATTAGAGTGTGTGTATTTAAAGGTCAGCTGGTCATGTATCTCAGTGAACTCGTCTCTAAATGTCAGCTTCAGGTTTCACTTCAACCTCAAATATTCACTTTAGAACTTTAACAATCAGGACCGCCGGCCGGTTCTGACCCGCCGGTGGGCCGGATCAGGACCGTCAGTGGGCCGGTTCTGACCCGCCGGTGGGCCGGATCAGGACCGTCGGTGGGCCGGTTCTGACCCGCCGGTGGGCCGGTTCAGGACCGCCGGTGGGCCGGTTCTGAGCCGCCGGTGGGCCGGTGGGCCGGTGGGCCGGTTCTGGACCGCAGGCCTCATGTTGGACCCCTCTCTTTCAGACTTCCTGTTAAACTGCTTCATAAATAATGAACCAGACGGCTACTGATTATTGGTTGTGTGTGTGTGTGTGTCTCTGTGTGTCTCTGTGTGTGTCTCTGTGTGTGTGTGTGTGTGTCTCTGTGTGTGTCTCTGTGTGTGTGTGTGTGTGTCTCTCTGTGTGTGTGTGTGTAGAACCGGTGGACCCGGGCCCAGGTGGACTCTCTGGTTCTGGCGGGGCGGTGGGACGAGCTGAGACTCAGACTGAGCAGCAGGATGAGCTTCGGTACCGCCGGGCTGAGAGCAGCGATGGGAGCCGGCTTCAACCGCATCAACGACCTCACCGTCATCCAGTCCACTCAGGTGGGGGGGGGGGTCGCCATGGTTACCTGGGGGTGGGTGGGTGTGTGTGTGTGTGTGTGTGTGTGTATAATATGTGTGTGTGTGTGTATAATATGTGTGTGTGTGTGTGTGTGTGTGTGTGTGTGTATAATGTGTGTGTGTGTGTGTGTGTGTATAATGTGTGTGTGTGTGTGTGTGTCCTCAGGGTCTCCATGGTTACCTGTGCAGGTGTTATATGTGTATAATGTGTGTGTGTGTGTGTGTGTGTATAATGTGTGTGTGTCTGTGTGTATAATGTGTGTGTGTGTGTGTGTGTATAATGTGTGTGTGTGTGTGTGTGTGTGTGTGTATAATGTGTGTGTGTGTGTCCTCAGGGTCTCCATGGTTACCTGTGCAGGTGTTATGTGTGTATAATGTGTGTGTGTATAATGTGTGTGTGTGTGTGTGTGTATAATATATGTGTGTGTGTGTGTGTGTGTGTGTGTATAATGTGTGTGTGTGTGTGTGTGTGTGTATAATGTGTGTGTGTGTGTGTGTGTGTATAATGTGTGTATATGTGTGTGTGTGTGTGTGTGTGTGTCCTCAGGGTCTCCATGGTTACCTGTGCAGGTGTTATGTGTGTATAACGTGTGTGTGTGTGTGTGTGTGTGTAATGTGTGTGTGTGTGTGTGTGTGTCCTCAGGGTCTCCATGGTTACCTGTGCAGGTGTGTTCCAGATGTGAGCAGCAGAGGAGTGGTGGTCGGCTTTGACACCAGAGGACAGGAAGAGAGCGGCTGCAGCAGCGAGCGGTAATCACATGACCTCCTGACCGTTACCATGACGACAGCATGACCTCCCGACCGCGCTTACATAAGACCGTTACCATGACGACAACATAAACAGCTGGACTTCCTGTCTGGATCTCTGGAGGCTTTAACTTCCTGTTGACGTGTTCTGTGTTCAACCTTTTAACTTATTACACTGATGTTTAAAGGAAGGGAGGAAGGAAAGGAAGGAAGGAAGGAAGGAAGGAAGGAAGGAAGGACAGTTGGAGGAAAGGAAGGAAGGACAGATGGAGGAAAGGAAGGAAGGGAGGAAGGAAGGACAAATGGAGGAAAGGAAGGACAGATAGAGGGAAGGAAGGAAGGAAGGAAGGACAGATAGAGGGAAGGAAGGAAGGAAGGACAGATAGAGGGAAGGAAGGAAGGAAGGAAGGACAGATGGAGGAAAGGAAGGAAGGAAGGAAGGAAGGACAGATGGAGGAAAGGAAGGAAGGGAGGAAGGAAGGACAAATGGAAGGAAGAGAGGAAGGAAGGACAAATGGAAGGGAGGAAAGACAGAAAGAAGGACGGAAGGACAGAAGGAGGGAAGGAAGGAAGGGAGGACAGAAGGAGGGAAGGAAGGAAGGAAGGAAGGAAGGACAGATGGAGGGAAGGAAGGACAGAACGACGGAAGGAAGGAGAGAAGGAGGGAAGGAAGGACAGAAGAAGCCAAGGAAGGAAGGGAGGGAAGGACAGAAGGAGCCAAGGAGGGAAGGAAGGACAGAAGGAAGGAATGAAGGACAGAAGGAAGGAATGAAGGACAGAAGGAAGGAATGAAGGACAGAAGGAAAGGAAGTAAGGACCTGATGACCTTTGACCTGTGTGTGTTTCAGTCTGGCGAGGCTGACGGCGGCCGTCCTGCTGAGCAGAAACGTTCCCGTTCATCTCTTCTCCTCCTACGTCCCGACGCCGTACGTGGTACGCATCACTTCCTGTCGTAGGGAGAACACTGACGCATCACTTCCTGTAGCAGGGAGAGCACACTGACGCATCACTTCCTGTAGCAGGGAGAGCACACTGACGCATCACTTCCTGTCGCAGGGAGAGCACACTGACGCATCACTTCCTGTCGCAGGGAGAACACACTGACGCATCACTTCCTGTAGCAGGGAGAGCACACTGACGCATCACTTCCTGTGACAGGAAGCACACTGACTCATCACTTCCTGTGACAGGAAGCACACTGACGCATCACTTCCTGTCTAGGCAGCGCTCCGGATGACTAAACAGGAAGCTATCTCATGTGTGTTTCCTGTTTCAGCCGTACGCTGTGAAGAAGCTCGGCGCTGCAGCCGGAGTGATGATCACCGCCTCACACAACCCCAAAGAAGACAACGGATACAAGGTTCACTTATTATATCTACCTTATCTACTATATCTACTACATCTACTATATCTATTATATCTACTATATCTATTATATTTATTATATTTATTATAAAGAAGACAACGGATACAAGGTTCACTTATATCTACCTTATCTACTACATCTACTACATCTACTATATCTATTATATTTATTATATTATATCTACCTGGAAGGAAGGAAGGAAGGACAGATGGAAGGAAGGAAGGAAGGACGGACAGATGGAGGGAAGGAAGGAAGGGAGGAAGGACAGATGGATGGAGGGAAGGAAGGAAGGACAGATGGAGTGGAGGGAAGGAAGGACAGATGGAAGGAAGGAGGGAAGGAAGGACAGATGGAAGGAAGGAGGGAAGGAAGGACAGATGGAGGGAAGGAAGGAAGGAAGGAACATGTTAGATACCTTATCTACTACATCTATTATATTTATTATATTATATCTACCTGGAAGGACAAATGGAAGGAAGGAAGGAGGGAGGGAAGGAAGGAAGGACGGACAGATGGAGGGAAGGAAGGAAGGAAGGAAGGGCAGATGGAGTGAAGGAAGGAAGGACAGATGGAGGGAAGGAAGGAAGGAAGGACAGATGGAGTGAAGGAAGGAAGGACAGATGGAGTGAAGGAAGGAAGGAAGGACAGATGGAGGGAAGGAAGGAAGGACAGATAGAGGGAAGGAAGGACAGATGGAGGGAGGGAGGGAAGGAAGGAAGGAAGGACAGATGGAGTGAAGGAAGGAAGGAAGGACAGATGGAGGGAAGGAAGGAAGGAAGGACAGATGGAGGGAGGGAAGGAAGGAAGGACAGATGGAGGGAAGGAAGGAAGGAAGGACAGATGGAGGGAGGGGAGGAAGGAAGGACAGATGGAGGGAAGGAAGGAAGGAAGGACAGATGGAAGGAAGGAAAGGAAGGACAGATAGAGGGAAGGAAAGAAGGACAGATGGAGGGAGGGAAGGAAGGAAGGACAGATAGAGGGAAGGAAAGAAGGAAAGACAGATAGAGGGAAGGAAAGAAGGACAGATGGAAGGAAGGAAGGACAGATGGAAGGAAGGACAGATGGAGGGAAGGAAGGAAGGAAGGACAGATGGAGTGAAGGAAGGAAGGACAGATGGAGGGAGGGGAGGAAGGAAGGACAGATGGAGTGAAGGAAGGAAGGACAGATGGAGGGAGGGGAGGAAGGAAGGACAGATAGAGGGAAGGAAGGAAGGAAAGACAGATAGAGGGAAGGAAAGAAGGACAGATGGAAGGAAGGAAGGAAGGACAGATGGAGGGAAGGAAGGAAGGAAAGACAGAGGGAAGGAAGGAAGGAAGGACAGATGGAGGGAAGGAAGGAAGGAAGGACAGATGGAGTGAAGGAAGGAAGGACAGATGGAGGGAGGGGAGGAAGGAAGGACAGATGGAGGGAAGGAAGGAAGGAAGGACAGATGGAGGGAAGGGAGGAAGGAAGGACAGATGGAGGGAAGGAAGGAAGGAAGGACAGATGGAGGGAAGGAAGGAAGGAAGGACAGATGGAGTGAAGGAAGGAAGGAAGGACAGATGGAAGGAAGGAAAGGAAGGACAGATAGAGGGAGGGAAGGAAGGAAGGACAGATGGAGGGAAGGAAGGAAGGAAGGACAGATGGAGTGAAGGAAGGAAGGACAGATGGAGGGAGGGAAGGAAGGAAGGACAGATAGAGGGAGGGAAGGAAGGAAGGACAGATGGAGTGAAGGAAGGAAGGACAGATGGAGTGAAGGAAGGAAGGACAGATGGAGTGAAGGAAGGAAGGACAGATGGAGGGAGGGAGGGAAGGAAGGACGGACAGATGGAGGGAGGGAAGGAAGGAAGGAAGGACAGATGGAAGGAGGGAAGGAAGGAAACGAAGGACAGATGGAAGGAGGGAAGGAAGGAAACGAAGGACAGATGGAGGGAAGGAAGGAAGGAAGGACAGATGGATTGAAGGAAGGAAGGACAGATGGAGGGAGGGAAGGAAGGAAGGACAGATGGAGGGAGGGAAGGAAGGAAGGACAGATAGAGGGAGGGAAGGAAGGAAGGACAGATGGAGGGAAGGACAGATGGAGGGAAGGAAGGAAGGAAGGACAGATGGAGTGAAGGAAGGAAGGACAGATGGAGGGAAGGAAGGAAGGAAAGACAGATAGAGGGAAGGACAGATGGAAGGAAGGACAGATGGAGGGAAGGAAGGAAGGAAGGAAAGACAGATAGAGGGAAGGAAAGAAGGACAGATGGAAGGAAGGAAGGACAGATGGAAGGAAGGAGGGAAGGAATGAAGGAAGGACAGATGGAGGGAAGGAAGGAAGGACAGATGGAGGGAGGGGAGGAAGGAAGGACAGATGGAGTGAAGGAAGGAAGGACGGACAAATGGAGGGAAGGAAGGAAGGAAGGACAGATGGAGGGAGGGGAGGAAGGTGTGTATTAGAGCTCTCTGCTGCCCCCTGCAGGTGTGTATTAGAGCTCTCTGCTGCCCCCTGCAGGTGTACTGGAGTAACGGCGCTCAGATCTCGTCTCCTCATGATAAGGAGATCCTGAAGAGCATCGAGGAGCATCTGGAGCCTTGGAGCGCCTCCTGCTGGGAGGAGCAGCTGGTGGAGACCTCCTCCCTCAGGACCGACCCACTCACACACATCAACACCTCCTACATGGAGGAGATCACCTCCCTCTGCTTCCAGAGGTAGGAGGAGGAGGTTGGAGGAGGATGTGGGGGGGGGGATAGGAGGAAGAGGAGGAGGAGATGGGGGGGGTGGAATAGGAGGAGGAGGGAGAGGGGAAGGAAGAGGAGGAAGAGAGGGAGGAGGAGAAGGAGCAAGAGGATAAGGCAGAGGAGGAGGAGATGGGGGCGGAATAGGAGGAGGAGGAGGAGGAGGAGATGGGGGGATAGGAGGAGGAGGGAGAGGAGAAGGAGCAAGAGGATAAGGAAGAAGAGGAGGGAGGAGGAGGAGGAGGAGATGGGGGAATAGGAGAGGAGGAGGAGGGAGAAGGGGAGGAATAGGAGGAGGAGGAGGAGATGGGGGGATAGGAGGAGGAGGGAGAGGAGAAGGAGCAAGAGGATAAGGAAGAAGAGGAGGGAGGAGGAGGAGGAGGAGGAGGAGGAGATAGGGGAATAGGAGAGGAGGAGGAGGGAGAAGGGGAGGAATAGGAGGAGGAAGAGGAGGATTAGGAGCAGGAGGATAAGGAAGAGGAGGAGGAGGAGGAAGAGGAGATGGGGAATAGGAGGAGGAAGAGGAGATGGGGGAATAGGAGGAGGAGGAAGAGGAGATGGGGGGGAATAGGAGGAGGAGGAGGAAGAGGAGAAGGGGGGAATAGGAGGAGGAGGAGGAGGAAGAGGAGATGGGGGAAGAGGAAGAGGAGGAGGAGAAAGAGGAGGAAGAATAGGGGGAGGAAGAGGAGGAGCAGGAGGATAAGAAAGAGGAGGAGTGTTGCAAAGGAGATACACAGATGTTGTATTTGTATGTAACATGTGTTGTTATGTGTTCCCATGGTAACCACCCCCCCCCCCCCCCCCCACCCCCCCAGGAGTCTGAACAGCAGCTGTCCTCTGAGGTTCGTCCACTCAGCGTTTCATGGTGTGGGTCACTCCTTCGTCCAGCAGGCCTTCCAGATGTTCGGCTTCTCCCCCCCCATCCCCGTCCCTGAGCAGAGAGACCCCGACCCCAACTTCTCCTCCGTACGCTGCCCCAACCCTGAGGAGGGGGAGTCCGTCCTGGTGAGCCCCCCCCCCCCCCCCCCCCCAACATTAACCCTTCCTCTTTCCTCTACCCGAACCAGACCAACACCCCCACTCCAACACAGCCACCACTACAAAAATAGAACGTTTGTCCCCACCCTAGGATCAACCTTCCCCATCCTAGGATCAGCGTTCCCCATCCGAGGATCAACCTTCCCCACCCTAGGATCAGCGTTCCCCGCCCTAGGATCAGCGTTCCCCACCCTAGGATCAGCCTTCCCCACCCTAGGATCATTGTTCCCCACCCTAGGATCATTGTTCCCCGCCCTAGGATCATTGTTCCCCACCCTAGGATCAGCCTTCCCCACCCTAGGATCATTGTTCCCCACCCTAGGATCATTGTTCCCCGCCCTAGGATCATTGTTCCCCACCCTAGGATCATTGTTCCCCACCCTAGGATCATTGTTCCCCACCCTAGAATCATTGTTCCCCACCCTAGGATCAACTTCCCCACCCTAGGATCAGCCTTCCCCACCCTAGGATCAGCCTTCCCCACCCTAGGATCAGCGTTCCCCACCCTAGGATCATTGTTCCCCGCCCTAGGATCATTGTTCCCCGCCCTAGGATCATTGTTCCCCGCCCTAGGATCATTGTTCCCCATCCTAGGATCATTGTTCCCCACCCTAGGATCAGCCTTCCCCACCCTAGGATCAGCCTTCCCCGCCCTAGGATCATTGTTCCCCGCCCTAGGATCATTGTTCCCCGCCCTAGGATCATTGTTCCCCACCCTAGGATCATTGTTCCCCACCCTAGGATCATTGTTCCCCACCCTAGGATCAGCCTTCCCCACCCTAGGATCAGCCTTCCCCATCCTAGGATCAGCCTTCCCCATCCTAGGATCAGCGTTCCCCCATCCTAGGATCAGCGTTCCCCCCATCCTAGGATCAGCCTCCCCCCCCTAGGATCATTGTTCCCCACCCTAGGATCAGCGTTCCCCACCCTAGGATCATTGTTCCCCACCCTAGGATCAGCCTCCCCCCCCCTAGGATCAGCGTTCCCCACCCTAGGATCATTGTTCCCCCACCCTAGGATCAGCCTCCCCCCCCTAGGATCAGCGTTCCCCACCCTAGGATCAGCGTTCCCCACCCTAGGATCAGGTTCCCCATCCTAGGATCAGCATTTCCCCACCCTAGGATCAGCGCCCTCCACCCTAGGATCAGCGTTCCTTGTCCCAGTACCCCCCTCCCAATGGGTCTTGTCCCTGTACCCCCCTCCAATTGGCCTTGTCCCAGTACCCCCCTCCAATGGCCTTGTCCCCAGTACCCCCCTCCAATGGGCCTTGTCCCAGTACCCCCCTCCAATGGGCCTTGTCCCAGTACCCCCCTCCAATGGGCCTTGTCCCAGTACCCCCCTCCAATTGGCCTTGTCCCAGTACCTCCACCCCCCCACCCCCAATGGGTCTTGTCCCAGTACCCCCCTCCCAATGGGCCTTGTCCCAGTACCCCCCTCCCAATGGGCCTTGTCCCAGTACCCCCCTCCAATTGGCCTTGTCCCAGTACCCCCCTCCAATTGGCCTTGTCCCAGTACCACCCCTCCCAATGGGCCTTGTCCAGTACCTCCACCACCCCACCCCTAATGGGCCTTGTCCCAGTACCCCACCCCTCCCAATGGGCCTTGTCCCAGTTCCCCCCTCCAATGGGCCTTGTCCCAGTTCCCCCCTCCAATGGGCCTTGTCCTAGTACCCCCCCTCCCAACGAGCCTTGTCCCAGTACCCCTCTCCCAATGGGCCTTGTCCTAGTACCCCCCTCCAATGGGCCTTGTCCCAGTACCCCCCTCCCAATGGGCCTTGTCCCAGTACCTCCACCCCCCCCCCCCCCCCCCCCTCCCAATGGGCCATGTCCCAGTACCCCCCCCCTCCAATGGGCCTTGTCCCAGTACCTCCACCCCCCCCCCCCCCCCCCCCCTCCCAATGGGCCATGTCCCAGTACCTCCACCCCCCCCCCCCCCTCCCAGTTTTAATGGCTGGTCTCTTCTTCTGCTGTCCAGGAACTTCTCTCCGTCTGGCAGAGCGGGAAAACGCTCGCATCGTCCTGGCAACGGATCCTGACGCTGATCGATTGGCTGTCGCCGAGAAGTCTGACGGGTAACTGACCAATCAGAGGTCAAGGTTTACCTCTGTGTGTGTGTGTGTGTGTGTGTGTGTGTATATTAACTGTCTGTGTGTGTGTATATTAACCTGTGTGTGTGTGTGTCTGCGTGTGTGTGTGTGTGTATATTAACTGTGTGTGTGTGTGTGTATATTAACTGTGTGTGTGTGTGTGTATATTAACTGTGTGCGTGTGTGTGTGTGTGTGTGTGTGTGTGTATATTAACTGTGTGTGTGTGTGTATATTGTGTGTGTGTGTATTAACCTGTGTGTGTGTGTGTGTGTGTGTGTGTGTGTGTGTGTGTGTGTGTGTGTGTATATTAACCTCTGTGTGTGTGTGTGTGTGTGTGTGTGTGTATATTAACCTCTGTGTATGTGTGTGTGTGTGTGTGTGTGTGTGTGTGTTGTGTGTGTGTGTGTGTGTATATTAACTGTGTGTGTGTGTGTGTGTGTGTGTGTGTAGCTGGAAGGTGTTTACAGGTAACGAGCTAGCGGCGCTGCTCGGTTGGTGGATGATGTTTAACTGGAAGCAGCGACGCGACGCCGAGTCAGCAGACAGAGTTTATATGTTAGCCACGACCGTCTCCTCTAAGATCCTGCAGGCCTTCGCTCGCATCGAGGGCTTCCACTTCGAGGTGAGACCCCCCCCCCCCCCCAACCACAGTCCTACCCTGACCCCCCCCCCCACCCCGACCCCCCCCAACCACAGTCCTACCCTAACCCTCTGAGGAAGAGGAGGATGATGGTTTCCTGTGTGTGTGTGTGTGTGTGTGTGTGTGTGTGTGTGTGTGTGTGTGTGTGTGGAACAGGAAACGCTGCCGGGGCTTAAGTGGATCGGGAACAGAATGCACGAACTCGCCAAAACAGGAAACAGCGTCATCTTCTCCTTCGAGGAGTCGATCGGTAAACACACGTTTAAACCTCACTGAGTGTGTGTGTGTGTGCGCGTGCGTTTTTCTATCCTGGTGGGGACCTCGACCTGACATATTACCAACCCTGTGGGGACCGACTCCTGGTTTCCATGGTAACAAGCATTGGAATCAATAGCAAACAGCCTCCTGATAGGCCCGGTCCCCACAAGGTTGGTTTTCCTGTATGTGTGTGTGAACCCCAGAGGTCACACACGGTACTGCAGTGTGGGGACCTTTTCCTCACAAAGTGTGTTTGTGTGTATATTAGCATGTTAGCTTCGTATTAGCATATTAGCTTAGCGATTAGCCCCCTGGGTTTCAATCCAACATACTGAATATGAATTGTACTGTGGCTAACAGTGATGTCAGCTGTATGCTAATAGACGTTAGCATTACGGGGTCCCAACGAGGGGGGGGGGGGGGCAACATTCAGGTTTCAGTTTCATATGAGGTTTTGATATTTCAACAGAGTTATGATGAATTTAGGAGTTAAAATTACGTCTGTAGACCCTTTAGAAAGGACCCCAGTCAGGGTCCCCACCAGGTAGTAAAACAGGTATGTGTGTCTGTGTGTGTGTGTGTGTGTGTGTGTGTATGTGCTGATACAAGTTTGTATTATAATAGCAGTATGTCTAAATCTCACATACACAACCTCTGTCTCTGTGTGTGTGTGTGTGTGTGTATGTGTGTGTCTCTGTGTGTGTGTGTCTCTGTGTGTGTGTGTGTCTCTGTGTGTGTGTATCTCTGTGTGTGTGTGTGTGTGTGTGTGTATCTCTGTGTGTGTCTCTCCGTGTGTGTGTGTGCGTGTGTGCGTGCGTGTGTATGTGTGTGCAGGCTTCCTGTGTGGTAGTATGGTTCCAGATAAAGACGGGGTGAGTGCAGCGGTGGTCGTCGCTGAGTTGGCGTCTTATCTCCATGACAACGGCCTGACTCTGAACCAGCAGCTGACCAACATCTACCAGACGTGAGCCAATCACAGAGCTGCTCTCGGTGACATGTTCATAACCGATGACATCACAGGGCAGCAAACAGGAAGCTGCTCACATCTTTAACCCTCCTGTTGTCCTCAGGTCAAGGGAGGAAGGGAGGAAGGGAGGAAGGAGGGAAGGAAAGAAGGAAGGAAGGAAGGAAGGGAGGAAAGAAAGAAGGGAGGAAAGAAGGAAGGGAGGAAAGGAGGACGGAAGGAAGGAAGGAAGGAAGGAGGCAGGAAAAGAGGTAGGAAGGAAGGAAGGGAGGAGGGAGGAAAAGACGAAGGAGGGAAGGAGCGAAGGAAGGAAGGGAGGAAAGAGGAAAGAGGAGAAGAGGAAGGAAGTAAGGAGATAAGGAGGGAGGGAGGAAAAGAGGAAGGAAGGAGGGAGGGAAGAAAAGAGGAAGGAAGGAGGGAGGGAAGAAAAGAGGAAGGAAGGAAGTAAAGAGAGAAGGAAGGAAGTGAGGGAGCAAAGAAAGAGGGAAGGAAGGAACAGTCAAAAGAGAGACGGGGTCACTTTGACCCGGGAGGACGACAGGAAGTTTAAAATCAAGTTTTTATTTCAGAATAAAATCATTTTGACTCATAATGATCAAAAGAATCCACTGTTGTGTCTGACATCACTTCCTGTCCGTAGCTATGGTTACCACGTCTCTAAAACGTCGTACGTCATCTGCAACGACCCGCTCACCATCCACAACATCTTCGCTCGCATCCGGAACTTCGACGGCAGCGGCTCGTACCCGACGACCTGCGGCGGCGTCCACATCGTGCACGTGAGGGACGTAACCACGGGATACGACAGCAGCCAACCGGACCTCAGATCTGTGAGTCGCCCCACACCTGGCCCCGCCCCGCCCCCCGTCAGCTGGTCACCTGACCCTGGCCCCGCCCACCCATCAGCTGGTCACCTGACCCTGTTTCCTGTTTCCTATTGCAGGTACTTCCTGTTCTGAGGAGCAGTCAGATGATCACCTTCACGCTGCAGAACGGCGTCGTGGCAACGCTGAGGACGAGCGGCACCGAACCAAAATCAAATATTACACCGAGTTCTGTGCTGCGCCGGGAAAAAGGTACACACACACACACACACACACTGTAACACACCACACTGTAACACACACACACACACACTCTCTGTAACACACATACCTGTTTTACTACCTGGTGGGGACCCTGACTGGGGTCCTTTCTAAAGGGTCTAGAGACGTAATTTTAACTCCTAAATTCATCATAAATCTGTTTGAACAAAAAAATGACTTGAAATATCAAAATATCAAAAACTCACATAAATCTGAAACCTGAATGTTTCCCCCCCCCCTCGTTGGGACCCGTAATGCTAACGTCTATTAGCATACAGTTGACATCACTGTTAGCCACAGTACAATTCATATTCAGTATTTGAACAAATGTTGGATTGAAACCCAGGGGGCTAATCGCTAAGCTAATATGCTAATACGAAGCTAACATGCTAATATACACACTTACACACTTTGTCAGGAAAAGGTCCCCCACACTGCAGTACCGTGTGTGACCTCTGGGGTTCACACACACAGTCAGGAAAACCAACCTTGTGGGGACCGGGCCTATCAGGAGGCTGTTTGCTATTGATTCCAATGCTCGTTACCATGGAAACCAGGAGTCGGTCCCCACAGGGTTGGTAATATGTCAGGTTGCGGTCCCCACCAGGATAGAAAAACCAACACACACACACACACACACACACTGTAACACACTAAGCATGATGTGACGGCTTGTTGCCTTGGTAACGTCATGGCTATGTGTTGCCATGGTAACCTCGTGGCTCTGTGTTGCCATGGTAATATCGTGGCTCTGTGTTGCCATGGTAACATCATGGCTCTGTGTTGCAGTGAGGTGTCCCACCTGGAGGCGGAGCTTAGGAAGGCGACCGCCGCCCTGCTGGACGAGTTCCTGGAGCCGGAGAAGAACAACCTGATTCGCCGCCTGTTCTAGCCCCCCCACCCCCCACCCCCCCTACACACACACCCGCTGCTGTTTCCTGTCAGTGATGTCACATCCTGTCGTGTGCTTGGTTCGGACTCGGTGTTCAGAGAGCATGATGGGTAATGGAGTTCAGGAGCTGAAGGAACATTAAAGAGTATTTTCATAGAAATGAGCCAAATATGTGTTTCGCTGCGTACGGAAGCTCGTTAGGGACAAAACTCCTGAAACGCAAAGTCACCCAAACCTCCATTGTTCTTTAACCGTTACCATGGCAACGCAGTATTTACTCTCTTCTTCTTCTGATCTTGTTCAGAAATATAAACGTTTCTTCATATGATGGAGAAAAAAAAAAGGAAGTATTTATTTATTTTTTATTATGTTTTTCCTTCTTTGGTCAGCTGACTCCAGAAAGTGAGTGAAGAGGAAACTGAAACATTAAAACGGTTAAAATAATTAAATATAATCACATTCACGTTTAATTCCTGCTGTGAAACTTTTAAGTTTAATTTTTTAACCAAAGTCTTTTTTTTTTAAAGTTGTTGTTTTTTTTTTTTGGAGCTCTGTGATTGGCTGGTTCTGGCAGCAATGCATTCTGGGAGCTGTAGTTAAATTCACTGTTTGACTTTTTGTGAGTGAATCTTTAGCTCGTTAATCTTTGAGTTTCAGATTCATTACAGACAAATATTTTAACCTTCCTGTCGTCCTCCCGGGTCCTTCCTTCCTTCCTTCCTTCCTTCCATCTGTGTTTCCTCTCTCCTTTCTTTCTTCCTTCCTCCATCTCCCTTTCTTCCTTACTTCTTTCCGCTGTCCTTTCCTTCCTTCCTCCCTCCTACCTTCTTTCCCCCCTCTCTCCCATCCTACCTTCCTTCCTTACTTACTTCTTTCCTCTATCCTTTCTTCCTTCCTCCCCTTCCTTATTTCCTTTCTCTCTCCTTCCGTCCTCCATCCCTCTTTCTTCCTTCTGTTGTTCCTTCCTTTCTCTCTCCTCCCTTCCTTCCTTGACTCAAACACAACAGGAAGGTTAAAGCAAAAACACCAAACACTAGTTTTATGTTGTAACTGAACATATTTAAGACTGAAATAATGAAGTGAATGAACGATGAGTCTGAGTATCGGCGGCTCCGTCCGAGTCTCGGCGGCTCCGTCTGAGTCTCGGCGGCTCCGTCTGAGCGTCGGCGGCTCCGTCTGAGTCTCGGCGGCTCCGTCCGAGCGTCGGCGGCTCCGTCCGAGCGTCGGCGGCTCCGTCTGAGTCTCGGCGGCTCCGTCTGAGCGTCGGCGGCTCCGTCTGAGTGTCAGCGGCTCCGTCTGAACGGCTCCGGCTCCGTCTGGTGCAGCATCAGTTTGTGTTTCAGTAGTTTTGTCGTGAATGAACTTCCATACACGTTCCCTTCACACGCTGTCCATGTTATTTATTTTTATACTCTGAAAGATAAAAGATATTTATGTGAGAGCTGCTGTGGTGATGATGATGATGATGATGATGATGATGATGATGATGATGATGATGATGATGATGATGAAGATGAACTTCCTGTGCAGTCGCCTATTTTCTGACCAGCTGTTGAATCTTTAGTTTTCCAGTTTGAGGACAGAGTGAGAGCTCGGCTCAGAGATCGGTTGGTGACGGCTGTCCGTATTTTCTGACGAAGCATCAATAAAAAAAATCTAAAGCTTTGAAATGTTTCAGCGTTTCTTTAAGACGTTCTTCAGCCTGGGGGGTCAAACATGAGGCCTGGGGGTCAAACATGAGGCCTGGGGGGTCAAACATGAGGCCTGGGGGTCAAACATGAGGCCCGGGGGGTCAAACATGAGGCCCGGGGGGTCAAACATGAGGCCCCGGGGGGTCAAACATGAGGCCTGGGGGGTCAAACATGAGGCCCGGGGGGTCAAACATGAGGCCCGGGGGGTCAAACATGAGGCCCGGGGGGTCAAACATGAGGCCCGTGGGCCAGAACTGGCCCGCCAAGGAGTCCAATCCGGCCCACTTTCCTTCCTGTCTTCTTTTCTTTCCGTCCTTTCCCATTTCTTACTTCTTTCCTTCCTTCTTTTCTTCCCTCTGTCCTTTCCTTCCTTCCTTCCTTGTCTTCTTTTCATTTCTTCTTTTCCCATTTCATTTCCTTCATATTCCCTTTTCCTCCATACCTTCCTTCCTTCCTTCCTTCCTTCCTTCCTTCCTTTCTTCTTTTGTCTTTCCTTCCTATCACTTTTCCCTTCTATCCATCCTTGTTTCCTTCCTTCCTTCCTTCCTTTTGTCTTTCCTTTCCTATCACTTTTCCCTTATATCCATCCTTGTTTCCTTCCTTCCTTCCTTCCTTTTGTCTTTCCTTCCTATCACTTTTCCCTTCCTTCCATCCTTGTTTCCTTCCTTCCTTCCTTCCTTTTGTCTTTCCTTCCTATCACTTTTCCCTTCCTTCCTTCCTTCCTTCCTTCCTCCCTTCCTTCCTTCCTTCCTTCCTTCCTTTTGTCTTTCCTTTCCTATCACTTTTCCCTTCTATCCATCCTTGTTTCCTTCCTTCCTTCCTTCCTTTTGTCTTTCCTTTCCTATCACTTTTCCCTTCTATCCATCCTTGTTTCCTTCCTTCCTTCCTTCCTTTTGTCTTTCCTTCCTATCACTTTTCCCTTCTATCCATCCTTGTTTCCTTCCTTCCTTCCTTCCTTCCTTTTGTCTTTCCTTCCTATCACTTTTCCCTTCTTTCCATCCTTGTTTCCTTCCTTCCTGCCTTCCTTCCTTCCTTCCTTCCTTTTGTCTTTCCTTCCTATCACTTTTCCCTTTTCCCTTCCTTCCATCCTTGTTTTCTTTCCTTCCTTCCTTCCTTCCTTCCTTCCATCCTTGTTTCCTTCCTTCCTTCCTTTTATCTTTCCTTCATATCACTTTTCCCTTCCTTCCTTCCTTCCTTCCTTCCTTCCTTCCTTCCTTCCTTCCTTTTGTCTTTCCTTCCTATCACTTTTCCCTCCCTTCCTTCCTTCCTTCCTTCCTTCTCCTTCCTTCCTTCCTTCCTTCCTTTTGTCTTTCCTTCCTATCACTTTTCCCTCCCTTCCTTCCTTCCTTCCTTCCTTCCTTCCTTCCTTCCTTCCTTCCTTTTATCTTTCCTTCATATCACTTTTCCCTTCTTTCCATCCCTGTTTCCTTCCTTCCTTTTGTCCTTCCTTCCTTCCTTCCTTCCTTCCTTCCTTCCTTCCTTCCTTCCTCCCTTCCTTCCATCTTTTTATTGGTCTGGCCTCTATGAAATCAGATGTGGCTCTTTAACTAAGATGAGTTTGACACCCCCCCCCCCCCCCCCCTCCTGATTCAATCTGCTCACATTTAACACAAACACGTCACAAAAAACACATATATTTAACTCTTCATCGTGTTAAATGATCCTCAGTGTTTATTCTCATCACCTTAATAATTATAATTATAATGTTTAATATTTCATGTTCCTTAAAAAGAATAAACTACATGAGAGAAACACAATATTTAAATGTAGTTTATTTATACAGACCTTTACAACGGTCCTTTTGGTACCACAGTGTTTTACAGCAGGGAATAAATATAAAGAGAGGAAGAAATAAAAACTATTAAAAACTATAAAATACCAGTGAAGGCAATAAAATAAAATAAAAGAAAATAAGGACTGACCACTTTTATTTTATTCTTACTACTGGGTGTTAAGAGTGAAGAGGCCCAGGGTTAGGGTTAGGGTCTAGGGCGGGGGGGGGGGGTTAGGGTCTGGGTCGGGGGGTTATTCCAGAGCCTGGGGGTTAGGGTCTCGGTGGGGGGGGTTAGGGTCTGGACGGTGGGGGGGGTTAGGGGTCTGGACAGGGGGTTTAGGGTCTGGGTTGGGGGGGGTTATTCCAGAGCCTGGGGGTTTAGGGGTCGGGGGGGGGGGGGGGTTATTCCAGAGCCTGGGGGCAGCAACAGAAAAGGCTCGGTCACCCCCAGTGTTTGACCTTTGACCTCAGAGCTCTACCAGGATTACGAACAGTTAAAAGCTCAGATAAATACGGTGGGGGGGGGGGGGGGGGTGGGGGGGGCGAGGCCGTTAAGAGCTTTAAACACAAACATTAAAAGTTTAAAATCAATTCTATGAAGGACAGGAAGCCGGGGGGGGGGGGGGGGGGGGTTATGGACAGGAGTGATGTGCACACGTCTGTCGGTTAAAAGACGGGCAGCGACTGAGGGAAGACTGGGAGACGCCGACAGGAAGTGCATTGCAGTAGTCTAACCTTGACCTTATCAGAGCGTGGATGCTTTCTCAAGGTCGTGACGGCTTAAAAACATTTTAACTTTGGCCCGGAGACGCAACTGGAAGAAACTAGTCCTGACAACGTTGTTCATTTGTCTGTCAGACCTCAGAAGACTGTCGAAGGTTTCTGACAGTTGAACTGAACTTTGAAGACCGAGTGCCGAAGCCAGCACTCAGATCATTTTAATGTCTGAACACAAAAGAAAATATACAAGAACCCACAAACACATGAACCCATAGTCCCGTGTGTGAGTGTAGTGTATTTTCTGCTACAGAGTTATGTCTTCCTAATACGTAAGAGTTTTGCTTTGTATGTATGAGCCTTAGTCTGAACCTTGGTTCCCACAGACAGAGTCTTCCTATGGAAACTGGTCTCATCCTGTGTTAGAGTCATTTATCTTTGGAGGTTGTCAAACAGTAAAGGTATTGGATCATGGGAACATAAACAAGTATAGATTGGGTCCTTTTTAAGGATGAGAAACATAGTGCCAATGCATGGGAAAATGTATACATTGTGGGGCGTAACTTTAGTATAAAAAGATCTTACACACAGAGAATACGGAGAGACAGAAGCAAGGCTCCATTGGACAGGGACACCTCAGCCTCAAATTGACAAAGTTCTGTCTCCACTGACCTCGGCAAGGTTCTAATTGATAATTGGTAATAAAGAAAACTAAAAAAGAACGTCGACTTGGTACTTAGTTTGTTCTTCATTCACTCAAGAGATATACTACATGAGACTTCCTGGTCCCTGGTCTGGTTTCATGTGTGAGACTTCCTGGCCTCTGGTCTGGTTTCATGTGTGAGACTTCCTGGCCTCTGGTCTGAAGTGGGGCAGGATCTTGGAGCGGATCTGCTGCAGTTTCATCCCGTAGATGATGGGGTTGATGAGCGGAGGAACCACCAGGAACTCTGCAGCCAGCAAGTTCTGCAGCGCCTGCAGAGAGCTGCTGCCGGCGTAGCGAGAGTACAGCGTGTCGGACACACTCGAGACGGTGAAGACCAGCAGCGTCATCAGGTGCGGCACACACGTCTGCATGAACTTCCTGCGGTCGGAGCGAGACCTGAGTGAGGCGCGGACCAGGTGCACGTAGGACACCAGGATGAGCACGGTCTGAGAGCAGTGAGAGAATATCAGCACGAAGCCGTAGATGTTGTTCAGGGTGGTGCTGGTGCAGGACAGCTTCACCACCTCCCAGTTGGTGCAGAACAGCTTGCGGATGCTGCGCCCGCAGAGGGGCAGCCGGGCCGTCAGCACTATACCCACCAAGCTCTCCAGCAGGGTGAAGCTCCAGGTGAGCAGCAGCAGCTTCCCCACCCGCTGCGGTGTCATGACGGCTTGGTACTGCAGCGGCCAGCAGATGGCTACGTAGCGGTCGTACGCCATGACGGTCAGACTGGTGAACTCACAGAACACGTAGCTGTAGACGGCGAAGATCTGACCCAGGCAGCCGGCGTAGGAGACCACGTGGGAGTCGGCCAGCAGGTCGTGGAGCAGCTTGGGGTAGAAACTGGAGGCTCCGCCGATCCCGTTCAGACACAGATTACACACAAAGATGTACATGGGCTGGTGCAGCGACGCCTCCACACACACGGTGAGGATGAGCGTCAGGTTGACCAGCACGGTGCAGACGTACGACACCAGGGCGAAGGTGAAGTACACCTGCCGGTTGGTCATGGACTCGTTCAGACCGTGAAGCACAAACACGATGTCAGAGTTATTCTCCATCTGAGCTCAAACACGTTCACACCCTGAAACACTTCAGACATTCATATTTAACCCTTTAAGAGCCACAAAGGTCCAGTCTGTTCAGTCTGTTCAGTCTGAGACACAAACACACATCTCAAGTTTCACTGGAAGAAACTCAAATCATCAGAAACTCAAATCATCAGAAACTCAAATCACCAGAAACTCGAATCATCAGAAACTCAACATGTTAAAGCTCAGAGTAAAGAACACAAACTATAATAAACATTCATATTAACCCTTTCATAGGGAGCATAGTGCTCACTGCAGTGGACAGCTATTCAAAAGCTCTTTTCTTATGTATGAAAGGATTTTGAGGGCGTAGTTACACTTCAGCCTCCACAGTGGACACTAGTCCATCATCCCATACATCACCACCAAACCTGCAGTCATGTTTTAGGTTCTAGGGTCAGTTGATTTATGTTATTATAATGTCATAGTACATCATTTGGTGAAAGAAAAAATGAAGTTCAAATCTGTTTTTTCATGCCTAAAGAGAAATGAAAAAAATCAGGAGAAAAATCCTGACTGAGGTTTTTATGATTCATGCATGGAAGGGTTAAAAAGGGTCAGTTAGAAGTTAGAAGTTAGTAGTTAGGAGGGTTAGTAGAGGTTAGTTTGAACCTGTGAGATGACAGAAAACAGATGAAACATGTTTGAAGCTTCGGTCAGAAACAGGAAACGCTTCATCAACACTCAACAAACATTCAGTCTCTTCATTAAAGAACAGAAACATTCATTATAGAAACATTAAAACTTTCTTTTCATCATCACTGAAGCCATTAAAGATAAAGACAGGAAACAGGACAAACAGGACAGCATGACTCTAACATGACAGTATGACTCTAACAGGACAGCATGACTCTAACATGACAGCATGACTCTAACATGACTCTAACAGGACAGCATGACTCTAACAGGACAGCATGACTCTAACAGGACAGCATGACTCTAACAGGACAGCATGACTCTAACAGGACAGCGTGACTCTAACAGGACAGCGTGACTCTAACAGGACAGCGTGACTCTAACAGGACAGCGTGACTCTAACAGGACAGCATGACTCTAACAGGACAGCATGACTCTAACAGGACAGCGTGACTCTAACAGGACAGCGTGACTCTAACAGGACAGCATGACTCTAACAGGACAGCATGACTCTAACATGACAGCATGACTCTAACAGGACAGCATGACTCTAACATGACAGCATGACTCTAACAGGACAGCATGACTCTAACAGGACAGCATGACTCTAACAGGACAGCATGACTCTAACAGGACAGCAAGACTCTAACATGACTCTAACAGGACAGCATGACTCTAACAGGACAGCAAGACTCTAACAGGACAGCATGACTCTAACATGACAGCATGACTCTAACAGGACAGCATGACTCTAACATGACTCTAACAGGACAGCATGACTCTAACAGGACAGCATGACTCTAACAGGACAGCATGACTCTAACATGATAGCATGACTCTAACATGACAGCATGACTCTAACAGGACAGCATGACTCTAACATGACAGCATGACTCTAACAGGACAGTATGACTCTAACAGGACAGTATGACTCTAACAGGACAGCATGACTCTAACAGGACAGCATGACTCTAACATGACTCTAACAGGACAGCATGACTCTAACAGGACAGCATGACTCTAACAGGACAGCATGACTCTAACAGGACAGCATGACTCTAACAGGACAGCATGACTCTAACAGGACAGCATGACTCTAACATGACAGCATGACTCTAACAGGACAGTATGACTCTAACAGGACAGCATGACTCTAACAGGACAGCATGACTCTAACATGACTCTAACAGGACAGCATGACTCTAACAGGACAGCATGACTCTAACAGGACAGCATGACTCTAACAGCACAGCATGACTCTAACATGACAGCATGACTCTAACAGGACAGCATGACTCTAACAGGACAGCATGACTCTAACATGACAGCATGACTCTAACATGACAGCATGACTCTAACATGACAGCATGACTCTAACAGGACAGCATGACTCTAACATGACTCTAACAGGACAGCATGACTCTAACAGGACAGCATGACTCTAACATGACAGCATGACTCTAACAGGACAGCATGACTCTAACAGGACAGCATGACTCTAACATGACTCTAACAGGACAGGATGACTCTAACAGGACAGCATGACTCTAACAGGACAGCATGACTCTAACATGACAGCATGAAGCATGAAGCAGGTTACTGATGAACAGCTGAAACCTTCCAGCTGCTGCAGGAACACACAACAGCTGCAGCTTTTATACAGATGACTGATGACTGATGACATCATTCCGTCCACGCAGGGGTCCGACACACACACACACACACACACATAGAGACTAACACACACACACACACATAGAGACTAATACACACAGTCACACACACACACACACACACACATAGAGACTAACACACACACACACACACACAGACAAATACACACACACACACACACACACACACACACAGAGACTAACACACACACACACACACACACACAGACTAACACACACACACACACACACACACAGCTTTTATTATTCATGATCAGCAGAAAGTGAAAATTATCAGAGTCACAAAGTTCCTGCTCAAAGTTTTCATGTTATAATGAAGTATGATGATATATATATGATATGATAATAATAGATAATAAATAGCTAACCCGGGATTAGCTAACCGATCCACGACTCTACAACCGATCCACGACTCTACAACCGATCCCTGACTCTACAACCAATCCCTGACTCTACAACCGATCCATGATTCTACAACCGATCCCCGACTCTACAACCGATCCCTGACTCCACAACCGATCCACGACTCTACAACCGATCCCTGACTCTACAACTGATCCATGACTCTACAACCGATCCACGACTCTACAACCGATCCACGACTCTACAACCATGACTCTACAACAGATCCCTGACTCTACAACCGATCCCTGACTCCACAACCGATCCCTGACTCCACAACCGATCCCTGACTCTACAACTGATCCATGACTCTACAACCGATCCATGACTCTACAACCAATCCCTGACTCTACAACCGATCCATGATTCTACAACCGATCCCCGACTCTACAACCGATCCCTGACTCTACAACAGATCCCTGACTCTACAACCGATCCATGATTCTACAACCGATCCCCGACTCTACAACCGATCCCTGACTCTACAACAGATCCCTGACTCTACAACCGATCCCTGACTCCACAACCGATCCCTGACTCCACAACCGATCCCTGACTCTACAACTGATCCATGACTCTACAACCGATCCACGACTCTACAACCGATCCACGACTCTACAACCATGACTCTACAACAGATCCCTGACTCTACAACCGATCCCTGACTCCACAACCGATCCCTGACTCCACAACCGATCCCTGACTCTACAACTGATCCATGACTCTACAACCGATCCATGACTCTACAACCGATCCACGACTCTACAACCGATCCATGACTCTACAACCGATCCATGACTCTACAACCATGACTCTACAACCGATCCATGACTCTAGAACCGATCCCTGACTCTACAACCAATCCATGACTCTACAACCGATCCACGACTCTACAACCGATCCACGACTCTACAACCGATCCCTGACTCTACAACTGATCCATGACTCCACAACCGATCCATGACTCTCCAACCGATCCACGACTCTACAACCGATCCACGACTCCACAACCGATCCACGACTCCACAACCGATCCACGACTCCACAACCGATCCCTGACTCCACAACCGATCCACGACTCTACAACCGATCCCTGACTCTACAACCGATCCCTGACTACACAACCGATCCCTGACTCCACAACCGATCCATGACTCTACAACCGATCCACGACTCTCCAACCGATCCACGACTCTACAACCGATCCCTGACTCTACAACCGATCCCTGACTCTACAACCGATCCCTGACTCTACAACCGATCCCTGACTCCACAACCGATCCACGACTCTCCAACCGATCCACGACTCTACAACCATGACTCTACAACCGATCCCTGACTCCACAACCGATCCAGGACTCTACAACCGATCCCTGACTCCACAACCGATCCAGGACTCTACAACCGATCCCTGACTCTACAACCGATCCACGACTCCACAACCGATCCAGGACTCCACAACCGATCCCTGACTCTACAACTGATCCGTGACTCTGCAACCGATCCACGACTCTACAACCATGACTCCACAACCGATCCCCGACTCTACAACCGATCCACGACTCTACAACCGATCCATGACTCCACAACCGATCCAGGACTCCACAACCGATCCCTGACTCTACAACCGATCCCTGACTCTACAACCGATCCACGACTCTACAACCGATCCCTGACTCTACAACCGATCCCTGACTCTACAACCATGACTCTACAACCATGACTCTACAACCGATCCCTGACTCTACAACCGATCCCTGACTCTACAACCGATCCATGACTCTACAACCGATCCCTGACTCTACAACCGATCCACGACTCTACAACCGATCCCTGACTCTACATCCAAGAGCTCGCTTCATTTTTTAATCGTCATCACAGTTTATTTATATTTCTGTCTTTACAGGATATCTTCATTTTCTTATTGTCATCTATGTTCTCTGTATGTTGTTTGTGTGACTTCTGCTCCGATGTTTAAGTTTCTTGATGTTCAGTCCTAACGTATCTTATAGAAGAAGACAGTCAGGACTAGTTTCTGATACTAAATGACTGTAACTGATTAGAAGTTTAATGTTTTAGTCTATCAGGCGACTTCCTGCCAGTGAGGATCTGGAGGATCTGTAACCTGGAGCTTCATATACGTAACAATATATTATTACAGTACGTCTATGGATGTGTGTGTTCAAAGCAGCAGAGATGGAAATGTCACACGGCAGTTGGGACTGGTTTTATTGTTTTATTATTGTATAATTTTAGAGTTTTATTCTTGCATGGTTTTATTCATATTGTGTGTTTTAAATGACTAGTGTGTTTTTAGTTTTTATTGCATGTTTTAGATTGCCCAACTGCCAGTGAACGCACCTTATTAGTGAATGCGCTGCACCTGCGAGGAAGGTCCGACCGGAAAGAGAAGTGGAATAAAAAGCCGTTCAGACACAATGGCAAAACAAGAGAGACAGAGCTTGGCTGGAGAGGACAGTGAGACCAGGAACCGTGGGCCGAGAGAGACGGAAAGTCCAGAACGTTAGGACGCGTCACACTCGCAGCGGCAGGGCTTCAACGCTCTGCCTGGTGTGTGAGTATCCCTCTGGGTTGTTAGTAACGTTCTGGTGTGGACATCCACATGAGAGAGTGGATGGTGTGTGAACGATGATACTGGCAGTGATTTTGTGTGTTCCATGTGGCCTCCATGTTGAGAGAGACAAACCACCGGAAATAAGCTAACGGATGCTGCAACAAGTCTCATCTTCTGAACCTCGTGTTCCTCCTGGTTTGGATGCATTCCTTTTTAAACAGAGACTTCTCGTTTTAATGGACACTGACTCTCAATCAGTTGATTTTACTTAAAATTACAATAAATTACTGTAGGCACTGGCATCCATTGTTTCCACCCTCTGTTTTTAATCATCACCAACAGTGTGCTCTCACCCGATATCTCAGAATCTGCAACCAGTCAATAATTATTACATTCATCAATATCTCATACTCCACTCCTCACAGAAATGAATCAGTTTACAGCTTCATTGCAGTCAGATCTGATCCAACTCATCCGGCCAAATGATGTTTGTGATTGGACCAAAGTGTCAGGTGGACTGATTATTACTCTTACTGTGGCGCATGAATAAAGAGAAGCAGAGATACTTTTTTGTCGGCGTTTACAAGAACTGAAGTAAATTAAAATGTGTTCCTGAGGAGAGAGTGATGGGAGGAAGAGGAGCGAGGCGAGGTGAAGGCCAAGAAGAGAACGCTGGTGTTGGTTCGTGTACGAGGAGGAAGTGCTCGGCTTGTTCACATCAACCCTTCAGTATAAAAGTAGCTGGTAGAGTTTATATTTTACCAGCCACAGTAGCAGCTGGACAGGAAGTTCATGTCCATCCCTGATATGAACAAAGTAACGTCAGCAGGAACTGAAGAATCTTTATTTGCAAACAGAAGAACTGGAAGGAAGGAAGAGTCAAAACAGACGGGGTCAGTTTGACCCGGGAGGACGACAGGAAAGTTAAAGTTCTGCTACTGGTCTACAAATCACTGAATGGTTTAGGTCCAGAATACATGAATGACATGTTAGTAGAATATAAACCCAGTAGAGCTCTGAGATCTACTGACTCAGGTCAGATAGCTGAGCCCAGAGCTCTGAGATCTACTGACTCAGGTCAGATAGTTGAGCCCAGAGCTCTGAGATCTACTGACTCAGGTCAGATAGTTGAGCCCAGAGCTCTGAGATCTACTGACTCAGGTCAGATAGTTGAGCCCAGAGCTCTGAGATCTACTGACTCAGGTCAGATAGTTGAGCCCAGAGCTCTGAGATCTACTGACTCAGGTCAGATAGTTGAGCCCAGAGTTCAAACTAAACATGATGAAGCAGCTTTTACACAACTGGAACAAACTAGCAGCAGAACTGAAATCATGTTTAAATCCAGGTTAAAAACATTTCTCTTCTCCTGAGCTTATGATTGAGCTCTTTTGAAGCACTTTACATTTTAATCTTTCATTTGCTCTCTATGTCCTTTTAATGATTTTAAAGCTAATTTATTATTTTATGCTGCAATCATTTTATTTTTGTATTTCTGTTTTTCTGTACTTTGTTTTTATTATGGGGGGGGGGGGGGTTAATTGTTTCTCAAATTACATGTTTTTCTGTTTTATGTAAAGCACATTGAGTTGCCATTGTGTATGAAATGTGCTATATAAATAAAACTTATGAAGCTGTATGATAAAAACATTCCTAAACAGATTATATTCCTTTATTAGTCCCACAGTGAGGAAGAGCACGGCTCCTCAGAGGCTGCTGGTGTTTGGGAGCGTTAGGTCACTGTAAGTCCCTCAGGTCAAAGGTCATTTCATCATGTCAACATGTTTGTCACAGTTTCCACTAATAACAGTCAGAGCTGTGGACCAGTGAGACCAATCAGCCTGAGCAGACCCCAGCACTGGTTTTACTGGTCCACAGAGGGCTGAGGACCATAATGACCTCCCATAAGACTCCTCAGCATGGACACACACTGAAGCTCGTCAACAGTGAATGACGACATCAACAGCAAAGGAAGGAAAGGAGGAGGGAGGGAGGAAGGGAGGGAGGAAGGGAAGAAGGGAGAGAGGGAGGAAGAAAGGAGGGAAGGGAGGAAGGAAGGAAAGGGTCAGCATGGACACACACTGAAGCTCGTCAACAGTGAATGACGACATCAACAGCAAAGGAAGGAAAGGAAGGAGGGAGGGAGGAAGGAAGGGAGGAAGAAAGGAGGAAGGGAGGGAGGGAGGAAGGAAGGAAGGGAGGGAGGAAGGAAGGAAAGGAGGGAGGAGGGAAGGGAGGAAAGAAGGAAAGAAGGAAGGAAGAAGGGAAGGGAGGAAGGAAGGAAGGAAGGAAAGGAGGGAGGAAGAAGGGAAGGGAGGAAGGAAGGGAAGGGAGGAGGACGGAAGGAAGGAAGGAAGGAAGGGAGGAAGGAAGAAGGGAAGGGAGGAAGGAAGGAAAGAAGGGAGGAAGGGAGGAAGGAAGGAAGGGAGGGAGGAAGGAAGGAAAGGAGGGAGGAGGGAAGGGAGGAAAGAAGGAAAGAAGGAAGGAAGAAGGGAAGGGAGGAAGGAAGGAAGGAAGGAAAGGAGGGAGGAAGAAGGGAAGGGAGGAAGGAAGGGAAGGGAGGAGGACGGAAGGAAGGAAGGAAGGAAGGGAGGAAGGAAGAAGGGAAGGGAGGAAGGAAGGAAAGAAGGGAGGAAGGGAGGAAGGAAGAAGGGAAGGGAGGAAGGAAGGAAAGGGTCAGCATGGACACACACTGAAGCTCGCCAACAGTTGGACTCATTACATTTGATTTGTGAGTGAATGACGACATCAACAGCAAAGGAAGGAAAGGAAGGAAGGGAAGGAGGAAGGGAAGGAGGGAGGGAGGGAGGAAGGGAGGGAGGGATGAAGAAAGAAGGAAGGAAGGCAGGGAAGAAGGAAGGAAGGGAAGGAGGGAGGGAGGGAGGAAGGGAAGGAGGGAAGAAAGAAGGAAAGGAGGGAGGACGGAAGGAAGGAACAAAGGAAGGGAGGAAGGAAGAAGGGAAGGGAAGAAGGAAGAAGGGAAGGGAGGAAAGGAGGGAGGGAGGAAGGGAAGGAGGGAAGAAAGAAGGAAAGGAGGGAAGAAGGGAGGAAAGGAGGGAGGACGGAAGGAAGAGTCAAAACAGACAGGGTCAATTTGACCCGGGAGGACGACAGGAAGGTTAAATGGAAGGAGGAAGGAAGGAAGGAAGGAAGGAAGGGAGGAAGGGAAGGAGGGAGGGAGGGAGGAAGGGAAGGAAGGAAGAAGGGAAGGGAGGAAGGAAGGAAAGGAAGGAAGAAGGAAGGAGGGGAAGGAAGGAAAGGGAGGAGGATGGAAGGAAGGAAGGGAGGGAGGGAGGAAGGGAAGGAGGAAGGAAGGAAGGTCAGATTCAGATGAAATGAACTCAAAATGCAAAAGAAACTTAAATATTAAAGAGTAAAGACACCAGTAACCCACTCTGAGATCAACCCTAACCCTAACCCTAATATTATAAATACCCTAACCCTAATATTATAAATACCCTAACCCTAATATCATAAATAAGAAGAAGAATATTTATTATATTCTTATTGTTGCTTTCTGCTCTTCTTACATTTCTGATTGTATATAGTAGTATATAGTATATCATATATAAAGTATATAGTAGTGAAATGTATATAGTGTATATTTATGGATGTATTTATTTAATGATCAGGGACATTAATAAAACATGCTCTGCTGTCTCTGGGCTGGTGTTGAGTCTATGATCTGATAACTTACAGTCATAGTTTGTCTTGTTGTAACGTTGGAGGTGATTGTGAACTTTAAACTGTGTGTTTAATAGTTTTAATAACTGGATTCTCTTCAGTGTGTTTTTAGTTCTGAGGAAGGACCCTAACCCTAACCCTGCAACTGAGAAATATTACTTTCATTCTTATTTCATTTCTATTATATGATTCTTTTATTCCACAGATCTTAATCTTGCTCGCTCAGGGCCTCATTCAAGCTAAACCACCCTGGATATATATTAGTTATATAAGTCTGAGTGTTGTCTGCATAATAATTGCAGCAGTGTGATTAATGAGCCACTTGCCATACTGCTGCAATTAGGGTTCAGGTCAGCCAATCAGAGCACGAGGTGAAGGAATAAAAGGAGGCTGTGTTGGTCCCTCTCTCTCCGGCTCGAAGGCCCATCGCTGTCTCCTCCGCTCCCCACGCGCTGGACCACTGAGGTCAACGTGATTAAAGAACGCATCACAGACACACAGGCTCCTCCGTCCACAGACCTTCTCTTCTTCTGCTCATCGGCGGCTGATCGGGACTCGGCCCTGAACCCTCCGGATGGACAGGTAGAGGCACTGCTGCTGAGCTCGGTGCTGCCAGCTGATCTGGACTCGGCCCTGAACCCTCCGGATGCTTAGGACAGGTACAGGCTGCTGCTGAGCTCGGAGCTGCCAGCTGTTTGTCTGCTAGATAGACTGCTGATCGCTGGCCGTGCAAATGATTAAAAACTCAAGTTAAAAAGCATCTTTAAGTGAACTTCATGCAGATCTTCACAAAACTGCAACTGCTGCTGAGTCTGAACTGAATTAACGCGGCTTTATTATTCAGGAGGTGATGCTGACCCATGTGGGCCGGTCCTGCTGACCCATGTGGGCCGGTCCTGCTGAGTCACTCTGCTGGACGTCGGACCAGATAAATGATTGACAGAACAATCAGACCAACAGCAAGGTGGCCTAAAGGTTGGTTCCTCAGAGTAACCCTAACTCTAACCCTAACCCGGTGGTTCCTCTGAGGTCGCTCTGAAGGTTTAAAAGAAGCAGACTCCTAGTTTCAGCTCAGTGTGACTCACAGCAGCACTGTAGATGAAACATTCACTCAGTATCAGAACAGGTTTAATCATATCTAACCATCATATGTGCTGTGAGAGAGGAACAGGGACTTTATGGATCCTGTTACTGACAGTAAGTAGTTAGGGTTAGGGTTAGTGTGTAAACCTGCATCACAATGTGAGAACTGAACCGAACAGAATTATGATTGTTTTACAAACCAAAGTGAGAATCATGATGAACTCCACTCAGGTTTCATATTTCATACTCACTGCTTACTTTGACACTGGACTTCTTAAATATCTATATTTCCTCATCATTTTATCTTTATACATGTTGATAGTTATTTCCAATGTGTTTCTCATTGTGGTTATCTGTATGAACAGAAGCTTACATGAACCTATGTACCTTTTCCTATGCAGCCTGTTTGTAAATGAACTGTATGGTAGTACAGGGTTGTTTCCATTCCTTCTGCTTCAGATCCTCTCTGACATTCACACTGTTTCTAAAGCTTTTTGCTTCCTGCAGATCTTCTGTGTTTATTCTTATGTGTGTGTAGAGTTTTCCACCTTAGCCGTCATGTCCTATGACAGATATCTGGCTATCTGTTGTCCTCTGCAGTATAACACACGGATGACACATAACAAGATTGCCATGCTGATTGCTGTAACGTGGTTTTACTCTTTTCTTACCATTATTATTTTGATATCAATGATTGCTCCTTTACAGCTTTGTGGAAACACCATTGACAAAGTTTACTGTTTAAATTACTCCATTGTGAAACTGGCATGCTCTGACACAAGACTCAATAACATCTATGGACTCATTGTTACAGCTGTTACAGTCTTCGGTCCTCTCATTTTAATTCTTTACACGTACATGAGGATCCTCAGAGTTTGTTTCTCTGGTTCCAAACAGACCAGACAGAAAGCCGTCAGCACCTGCACCCCTCACCTGGTTTCCCTGCTCAACTTCTCCTTTGGTGTGTGCTTTGAAATATTACAGAGCAGGTTTAATATGAGCAGTGTGCACAGTATATTACATATTATCTTGTCATTATACTTCCTGACAGTCCAGCCACTCTTTAACCCTGTGATGTACGGACAGAGAATGTCCAAAATACGCATCACATGTAAAAGTCTGTTATTACGTTTTGTTGTAAAGTGTACATCATCACAGAGAACTGTTCAGGTTAAATAATCATATCTGCTGTTAACTGTGTGTATGGAAAGTAATCAATATGTCAAAATATAAAGGTGCACAACGATACTGATCATACTGTTGTTTGTTAACCTTTTCATATTCCCACTAATTCCCAAGAAAACCCCAATCCGACTATACTTTCCTGCTCCCCTACTCTGTCTCTCAGCTCCAACTTGTTCTTACTGAAGTCATCAACCTTTTTGATATCATTTTAAAAAGTAAACTTGCAGTCAGAGGTACTGGGGTTTAAACATCCGAACCAACAACTGATTGGGAAACTGTGAGCATGTGAGACACTGAATATCGTTGTACTTTAAATATTACTGCATATAAAGTTTATTTGGGAGAGGTTAAAGTGTAAATCTGGTGATTTTCTATATAATTCTTCTTGTGCAGACTCATACCAATGATTTCTTAGACTGTCCATAGTTCCAAGCTAAATGGTTCCTGTTAAAAACTTTATTTTTTAAGGACTCCTTCAAGAAGAGTTTCATTTACAGTCTCAATAATTTCCTTCTATTACGAGCCACTGTAGAGTTGTTTAGTAAATGAAAAGAGGGAAATAATGGGCACTACTGTGAGCAGTGGATGAAAGCACACATGGTGATTTAGTGAATATTTCTGGCAGCAGGAAAGAGGCAAAATGAAACATGAAGGAGCGTGCAGTAGAGCTCTGTAGTACAAACCCAAAAACTGTTTACAGTGACAGTTTACATTGACAGTGCCCTCTAGTGGCCATCAGGAGGAAATCAGGTGTGGTTATTATAGTGTGGAAAGGTCCATGTAGAGAGGGTAATAAATACATTAATAAAAAGGTGCTTTAATAAATAGCTTCCTTGGCTTGAAGGAAAGAGACTATATTTTAATATTTCAATTCCAACCGCGTGATAAGTTGACATCTTCGGAAGATTAGATGGAATTAAAAAATTATTAAAAAATGAATTTGGATTTGTCTTTATTTAACAACAACTTAAGTTCAGTTAAATGGGACTGAACAGCATCAGAGACAGTTACAGTCCCTCAGGTCAAAGGTCAGGTTCTTAAAATGAATATAAAACATCTGAAGTGACAGTCAGTGAGTTTATCCTCAGAGGCTGCTGGTGGAGTCAGGTCACTGTAAGTCCCTCAGGTCAAAGGTCATTTCATCATGTCAACATGTTTGTCACAGTTTCCACTAATAACAGTCAGAGCTGTGGACCAGTGAGACCAATCAGCCTGAGCAGACCCCAGCACTGGTTTTACTGGTCCACAGAGGGCTGAGGACCATAATGACCTCCCATAAGACTCCTCAGCATGGACACACACTGAAGCTCGTCAACAGTTGGACTCATTACATTTGATTTGTGAGTGAATGACGACATCAACAGCAAAGGAAGGAAAGGAAGGAAGGAGGGAGGGAGGAAGGGAAGGAAGGGAGGGAAGGAAGGAAAGGGAGGAAGGAAGGAAAGGAGGGAAGGAAAGGGAGGAGGACGGAAGGAAGGAAGGAAGGAAGGGAGGAAGGAAGAAGTGAAGGGAGGAAGGAAGGAAAGGGTCAGCATGGACACAGACTGAAGCTCGTCAACAGTTGGACTCATTACATTTGATTTGTGAGTGAATGACGACATCAACAGCAAAGGAAGGAAAGGAGGGAGGGAGGAAGGGAGGAAGGAAGGGAAGGAGGGAGGGAGGGAGGAAGGGAGGAAGGAAGGGAAGGAGGGAGGGAGGGAGGGAAGAAGGAAGGAAGAAGGGAAGGGAGGGAAGAAGGAAGGAGGGGAAGGAAGGAAAGGGAGGAGGACAGAAGGAAGGAAGAAGGGAAGGGAGGAAGGAAGGAAGGAAAGGAGGGAGGGAGGGAGGAAGGAAGGAAAGGGTCAGCATGGACACACACTGAAGCTCGTCAACAGTTGGACTCATTACATTTGATTTTTGAGTGAATGACGACATCAACAGCAAAGGAAGGAAAGGAGGAGGGAGGGAGGGAGGAAAGGAGGGAGGAAGGGAGGAAGGAAGGGGGGAAGAAGGAAGGAAGGGAGGGAGGAAGGGAGGGAGGGAGGGAGGAAGGAAGGGGGGAAGAAGGAAGGAAGGGAGGGAGGGAGAGAGGGAGGGAGGGAGGAAGGAAGAAGGAAGGAAGGGAGGGAGGGAAGAAGGAAGGGAGGGAGGGAGGGAGGGAGGAAGAAAGGAGGATGGAAGGGAGGGAAGAAGGAAGGAAGGGAGGGAGAGAGGGAGGGAGGGAGGAAGGAAGAAGGAAGGAAGGGAGGGAGGGAAGAAGGAAGGGAGGGAGGGAGAAAAGAAGGAAGGAAGGGAGGGAGGGAGGAAGGAAGAAGGAAGGAAGGGAGGGAGGAAGGAAGGGAAGGAGGGAGGGAGGGAGGGAGGAAGGGAAGAAGGAAGAAAAGGAGGGAGGACGGAAGGAAGGAAGAAGGGAAGGGAGGAAGGAAGGAAAGAAGGGAGGAAGGAAGGAAAGGGTCAGCATGGCGACATCAACAGCAACATTATGAAGTTCATTTTAACATTATGGTTTTAACAACTGCTTATAAACTTCTGGATACTTTAGTCTATGATGATGCATTGTATTTTATCAGTTGGTATATATAATATCATACGATGGAAATATTCTAATAAACTATCAGTACCTAACTTCAGTCAATCCATTTGGCTCAGAAACCTCATTAATATCAGAACGTGACTAAATACATGAACTTGAGTATTGAATTGATTGGCAGTTATGATGCTACACTGACCCTTGTTATCACTTTCCTGTTTTGTCCCTTTGGCTCATGTTGCTTCATCTTTAAAGATATGTTTTGAGTTATTATTACCGTCTTCAACTTCAACTTTATTTATAAAGCACTTTAAAACAACCACAGTTGAAACAGAGTGCTGTACATAAATACATAAAAACAGGAAACGTAAAACAATTAACAGGAAATAAATACTAAGATAATTGTTTATTGTTTTAAAAACCATAAAACAGTAAAACAGGAGCAGAGTCTCATGCTGGGTTGAAAGCCAAGGAATAAAAATGGGTTTTAAGACGAGTTTTAAAAACAGACAGTGAGGACGCTTGTCTAATATTCAAAGAAAGCTCGTTCCATAGTTTAGGAGCAGCTACAGAAAAGGCTCTCTCCCCTCTGAGCTTCCGCTTTGACCTTTGACCTCGGTACCTCCAGGAGCAGCAGATCAGCTGACCTGATTGTCTTCCTTGATTCCTGATTGTGTTCACCTGTTCCCCATTTCCCTCCATGTGTGCTTATAGTCTGCGTCTCTCTTTGTCCTGTGCGAGTGTGTCTTGTCTGTCGTCCAGAGAACAAGCGTCCAGTCATAGTCAGTCCGTGTTCATAGTCATTGTTCATAGTTTAGGTGATTTGTTGTGCGTTAATTCCTCTGAAGAGTGATTTTTGTTTGACTTTTGCCGTTCAGTTTATCAGAGCTCCTAAGTTTAGTTCACCTTTTTTCCTCTTCTTCCCTCATTGAGGCACTTTTTGTTCATCACTATTTTTGAGAATAAAGCCTTGTCAGCTTGATCCAGAGCTCTGCATCCGAGTCCTCTTTTGAGTTCCTGCTTGATAGGATGAGGAGGAGTTACTAATTGAAGCACAGAAGGATCCGTTTGATAAATATGAGACATTTAAAAAATGCAGTTTTGAATGTGTGAGCCTGGAACACAGTTTTGTGTTCCACTAACCCTAAACCCTTTACGCTCATCACAGAAAAAGCTTGTTCACAACATAAGTAGTCCCAAACATGTGCAGCCAGGTCTGTCAATCTGAGGTTATGCTGGTATGAGATCCTGATAAAATGTGTCCAAACCCACTGAGGCAAATTTGTCCTTCAAATCTGAATCACATTGCAAGGCAGTTATTTCAATGTCCACAGGCAGATCATTTATTTTTATAATATTATTTACCTGTGTTTGTTTCTTATAACCATTGCACTATGGAGACTAAATTCATTATGTCTTCCGTGTCTTTTCTCCTCATTTTTGCACTGTTTACGACTGAAAAGCACGAGAAGCAAGAGAAAAGGAGGGCTGACCCTCACCATTAAAGAACAGATCTACTGTAAGGACATTGAACTGTTAGCAGTTGGCTTGAGGCCTCACTATCTACCGAAGGAATACATGCATACTATTGTTATTATAGCTGTGTATATTACCTCCTCTGCTAATGCTGATGCAGCCTGTGATGTGCTTCACTCTGTTACCAACAGGCTGCAGACGCAGCATCCACAGGTCCTGCTGCTTATCTGGAAGCCTCTCCTTCCTCCACATTCATCCAGTATGTGACATGCAACACCAGAGACAATCAAACACTGTTCATCACCCCTCCCTCCCCTGGGAAGATCAGACCACAACCTGGTTCTCCTCCTGCCTGTGTACAAACCTCTAGTACACCAGCTGTGAAGAGATGGTCTGATGAAGCTCTGAAGGACTGTTTCAGAGTGGGAGGAACTCTGTAATCCTCATGGGAAGGACATCATTCTTCAACAGGTTTGAGCAGACATCTGATCCCTCCCCCAGCCCAGTCATCACTGCTGCAACCCCCCATGTCGGCACCTCCAGTATGTTACCCCATCCCCCCACTCACCCCCACCACCAGGGTCACTTGGTCAAACAGGTTTCCTCTGTTGCTATGTTTACAAGCCTGCTCGTGCACGGCAGGGGAGGGAACTGCACACCTTTGCGGAGCTCCGCAGTCTGGGTTCAAACTTTGCACCGGACTCTGTCTGCATTATTAAAGCCCTTGGACTCCTGCGTCGCTCCCGGTATATTCACTGGGGCTCCCAACGTAAGTTTATCTACTCCGGTTCATCCATTTCCTCCATTGTCTCTGTCTCCCGGTCTATGGGGCGTCATCACAACAAACAC